>NC_042616.1:35258876-35403817 GCF_901001135.1 Rhinatrema bivittatum | reverse complement strand
GACCCGGTTGCTTTTCTTGGTGGAATTTTTTCAAGGCTTACAAACCTTTTAAAGGCGCAGTCCTCCGCTTCCCCCATTTCTGTCCAGTCGGACCCTCAGCCGGTGGCTCCTCCCTCTTCCAGTCCTATGCTTAAGAGCCAGGGCTCGTCTCAGCTCCCTGCAGATGTTCCCAACAGGAATCCGGATGGCACGGATGATGGGGTTGATCCTGATTCCCTGGAAGATGGGGAAATTCCTCCAGGACTGGAGCTGTATCGAACCATGTTGCGGATCTTTCATAGAGATGAACTGCCGGCCCTGATTTCCCAGACCTTGAAACAGCTGGGTGTTCCTGGTTCGGATGCCATGTCGGAGCTGAGGAAGTATCCCATTTTGGTTTCTTTGCGTAAAGCCTTTTGTTTTTTCCCTGTGATGGATGCCATTCAAGAATTGATTGATCTGGAATGGGATACCCCAGAACAAATTTTAAAGGGGGTCGGACATTGGAAGGCCTGTACCCCCAGGAGCCGGCTGTGGGAGAGCATTTGCGATTTCCCAACATGGTTGTACTTGTATATGCTGTCTTTAAGCAGACGACTATCCCCGTAGAGAGAGAGGAGCAGCCTTGACGGATGTACATGATAGAAGGATTGAGGCTATTCTTAAGCAAGCCTTTGAGGCAGTAGTGATGAATTTACAGATTGCCTCCTGTTGCGCCCTAGTGGCGAGATCTTGTCTGCTTCTCTCTCAGGAGGTTGAATCTGGAGGGAATTCCAGAGCGGTTATGGAACCTGCTGCTGCCTTTTTAGCAGACGCAGGCTGTGATTTGGTCTGTACCTCGGCCAGAGGAGTGGCTTTGGTGGTAGTGGCCAGGCGTCAACTCTGGTTGCGAAACTTGTCAGCTGACACAGCCTCCAAAGCCAATCTTACCAAGATGCCCTTTAAAGGCTCGCTCTTGTTTGGGAGCGAGTTGGAGAAACTGGCTAGTAAGTGGGGGAAGTCTCCGGTGCCTCGGTTGCCGGAGGATAACAAACAGTTACAGCGCCCCTTTCACATGAGGGTTCATTTCCGGGGTTCCAAGCGTTTTTGTCCCTACAGAGGGACGACCTTTCAGTGGATACGGCCTTTCGGTAGGTCTCAGTCCATTCATCCCCGGCAGCCCAAGAGAGGAGCGGGCTCGGGTGCTGGACCTTCCTGAGCTTCCCAATAAAGGTTTGCCGACCCACCTTCTGAAACAGGAAATAGGGGGACATCACTCTCTCTTTTATCAGAGATGGGTCGAGATCACCTCGGACCAGTGGGTCCTGGAGGTGCTACGCCAAGGGTACGCACTGGAATTTCGCAGTATTCCCCGGGATGTGTTCCTGGTGTCCCCTTGCCACTCCCCACAGAAGAGGCAGGCAGTGGAGTTCATGCTTCAAAGGCTCCTCAGCCTGAAGGCTGTGGTTCCGGTGCCCACGTCTCAGGAAAGTATGGGGCGATATTCCATTAATTTTGTTGTTCCCAAGAAGGAAGGCTCCTTTCGTCCCATCTTGGATCTCAAAAGGGTCAACTGACACTTGAAGGAGACTCATTTTCTAATGGAAAGCTTACGCTCTGTAATAATGGCAGTGCAGTCGGGGGAATTTCTGACGTCTTTGGATCTGACAGAGGCCTACCTTCATATTCCCATCGATTGGAACACCAGTGCTTTCTACACTTTGCGGTGTTGGCGCTGTTATCAGTTTGGGGTGCTGCCTTTTGGTCTAGCCACCACTCCCAGAACATTTTCCAAGATTATGCTGGTGGTAGCCCCCTCCTGTGGGGCTCTGGGTCCCAAGGGATTACTGGTGAGTGTTTATCCAGTCCCTAGCTTGGGGTACCTGCAGTCTTTATGGTTTATGGTTGCTTGAGTACAGTAATGGTTGACTGTTTTTAATCACATTTTTTGCTAGTCTGTCCACAGTTGCTTTTGACGATAATACTGGCAGGCTGGGGTCACTGCAGGATTATATATACTGTGACGTCAGCTTGCTCTGTCTCCATCTGCTGGCAGGGGAGCATAAAGCCACTGGTCCTGAGTCCTTCTGTCTATACTAAGGAAAACGAAATTATCAGGTAAGTAATTTCTCCATTAGAGGCTAAACCTGCAAGAAGGGAAGGATACAGCGTTGCTATGGGGGTCCTAGTGTTTTGGGGAATATAACAATATAAAAAAGCCACTTCTAACTTTGTATATAAAAATGTATATTTTTCTGATTATGAAAATTTAGAAACAAATTAATGATTTGCACATCAGATAATTTATTGTAAACTTAATAAAAGATAAGAAGTAAATAAGCTTTATCTTATTATTCATTACAGTTTACATTGAAAACAGCATCAGTTTGCCCAATACTGAAGAAACAAAACGTAGATCCCATTGATTTCCAAAATTTTGTCCAATCTCATCACTTCCTTTCTTATCTAAAACAATGAAAGCATCTGTTCTTAAGCGGCTCACACGATTCCTTGGTGATCATGCGGTGTTAGATCAATGCCAATTCGTTTTTCGTCAGTATCATAACACAGAAATTTAGTTGCTTTCTACCATTGTCATAATTACCAAGGGCTTTGACTCTCGTACTTCATACGTCATGATTCTTCTTGACATTAGTTCAGCTTTCGACACATTAAACCAGGGGTGGGCAATTCCAGTCCTGAGGGCCACAAACCTGTCGAGGTTTTAGGATATCCTAATGAATATGCATGACATAGATTTGCATACAACTGAGGCAGAGTGCATGCAAATCTCTCTCATGCATATTCATTAGGGATATCCTGAAAACCAGACTGGTTTGTGGCCCTCGAGGACCGGAATTGCCCACCCCTGCATTAAACCATAGCGTACTCCTTAATTGTCTTGCTGAAGTTGGTATCTCAGGAACCGTAATATCGTGGTTCAGATCCTATCTGACAGATAGAACACCGCAAATAAGAATAGTTGATAATACATCCTCCTGGTTTCCTATCACAAGTGTTCTCCAGGGCTCAGCTCTTTTGGCCGCTTTGTTCAACGTTTACAAAGCACCCCTTTGTCGTCTTCTAGCTATCTTAGGGTTATCCTGTCGTATCTATGCCAACGATACCCGTTTCTTTTTCCTGATCTCAGCTTCATGGACAACAACTTCTCAGTTTATTTCATTATGTCTTTCTTGTCTCAGAGCTTGGCTCATCCATAACATACTGTCACTGCATCTTAACAAAACGGAGATGATAGTATTAGGTCGTTCAACTCCCTATCCAATTCCAGCTTCTGTCTATTGTGATTCTCAGCCTATTGCCACTGTTCGCTACCTTGATGTTCAATTAGATCCAACACTATCTAAGCAACCTCATATAAAAATTGTTACAAAGTTTTTTTTATAAATTATGCTTACTTTGTCACTTAAAACCATTGCTAGATTCAAACTACTTTAGAAGAGTATTACAATTGTTAATCCTAACCTCCCTCGATTACTGTAAAGTGTTATACGTAGGTCTTCCATATAATTCTATCAAACCTCTCCAGTTAATTCAAAATGCAACAGCGAGAATACTTACCAATACCCAGAAACACAAACATATTACCCCAGCTTTACAAAACCCCACATTAGTTACGGATTGAATTTAGGATCCAATACAAACTTGCCTCTCTGGTTCAGAATTATTATATCACGTAAAATCACCACAGGTCATTAGCTCTCTTAAATTCCATGTACCATCCAGAGCACTCAAATCATCTTCTCAAGCACGATTAGAAACCCCCTCTGCCTGAACAGTAAGAGTCACAAAAATTAAAGTCCAATGTTGCCGCAAGTGAAATAATCACAGATGTGCGCACACGTATTACTAGGCAAAAAATAAGTAAATATTTTCAACCCAATAGATGAATGAATGGACCATCAGACCACCCTAGGTTTCAGAACAAAATGTATGTTCTTTAGAACCAACTGGGTCTTATAGAATCATCGGTCCAAGGATGGACACTAAAAGGTAAGTACATGGTTCACTTTATTATCACTACTAAAAAGTTTCAAAAAAATATTTACTTATTTTTTGCCAAACAGGACGTGTAGGCACATCTGAACGGTAAGATTGGCATCTGTGCGGGAGAAAGTATTTTCATTGGCCGGGCCCACATTCTGGAATACCCTCCCGCAGTACATACGACTTCTCATGAATAAATAAAGATTTTAAAACAGCTTTAAAAACATATTTTTTCACAATTGTCTCTCCCTCAACGCTACCTTAATGCTCTCCCAATGACAAAGTAGCTTTATGTCATCGTGAGACCCCAGTTTCTTGAGGCCTTGCCTTGCAAATTGAGATAATATAAACCACTTTTTTTGTATTTATTTGTATTATTATGCAATTCTTGTTTTAAGTCTTATTTGTAGTTTTTTTAAAATTGATTTTGTATGGGTATACTTGCTTCCATGCATGTATCATTGTAACCCGCCCCAAATTTTGGAGAGCACGGGCCAAAAATAATTTTAAATAAATAAAAGTATACTGTATAATTAACTTCTCTTATCATTTTTTCTAGGGACCTTTAAGAATAAAATAGTAGCAATGTGGTGCAATTCTAAATTCCTGTTTTTCATTTCTGCATTGACACTTATTCCAAATCATCCCGATGAGTTAATTCAGGGTAAGTGGGAGACAGGATGCAGAGATGTCATCTTCTTCTTCCATTGATTTTCCCTTTGTCTCTGATGATGCAATGTTAACAGCATCTTTTATAATTTCTCAATGCCTCGAAAATGGAAGGACAGGAGGAATCATTGAGAAAGATCACGCACCTTCATAAGCAACTCCCGGAGGACCAAGACAGCTTAATGGACAAAACGGAGGACTTAGAAAACAGGTCAGGAAGGAGTAATCTCCGTATTCGCGACGTACCGGAGATGCCGGAATACGAGGACTTGCCACGCGGTCGCCCAGACACTTTGCACGTTCCTGTTGCAAAGACTTCACCTGAGGGAACCAACAAGACCAGAGTTCCAGAACAAATAAAGATAGAGAGGGCACATCGGTCTCTGGAGCCTAACATTGCGAGCAGGCCAAGGGACATCGTGATATGCCTACACAGCTTCACTACTAAGGAACGGATACTCTCAATTGCCAGGAAAAAGCATGAGTGGACATGGGAAGGACATTATGGACATACCATAATGATCTAGCAGCATCAACCTTTGTAAACGTAACGATCTTAGAAGTGTAACTAAAACCTTACAGGAGAAAAATATAAGATACCGATGGACTTTCCCGTTCGGGCTAATATTTATGATGAACGGGTTTTTATAAAATTAAAACAGCAATGGATGCTGAGGCAGCATTTAAGCAAGCCAACCTACCCATCTTGTTCACATCTAAAAAGGCAGAGGACGCCCTTCCCAAGATGGCCGCCACCCCGCGATGGAAAAGAGCAGGAAGCCACAAGCGGCTGCAGCAGCAAAACCGTATGCCAGTCATAACAGAATGCGGGTTGGGAACCTTGGAAAGTACGTGAAAGAGGAGCCTGGACTGAATCACTGTAAAGAATGTGGTCCGACACTAATGGTTGGTGAACAATGCGCATAACTGTGGAGAGGACGGAAGCTTAAGTTAAAAATCCATTTTTCTTTCTTTTCTATGCTATATTGGTCATAGGAAAGCATTAAGACTGAATAACTCTCCGCTTTAAAAGGGGAGCTGGGGATGCTCTTGAGAGGAGCGGACAACAACCAGTTGGTGTACTATGCCCCTATGTGGAGGAGGTATCCAAGGGGAGGATATGGGAAAGGAAGGAAGGGGTATGTTCCATGTAAACCGCCTCCCCGGCGATAGTTATTTCTGTTAAATGTGAACCGGAGTGATATGTATTGTATACAGGAACTTCCGGTATATAAAACCAAAAATAAATAAATAAATAAATAAATGAAGCTAGGGGGAGGAGGGAAGATCCGAGTTACAAAGATATGGTACAGTGGGAATAGACAGGAGGAACATAATGAAAGGGTTGAGACTCGATCTCAGTTATGAAGAATGCTTACATAGAATGAAGGGATGGTGAAATTACTTGAGGTATGGTCTCTTAATGTCAAGGGATTAAACACACCGAAAAAGAGACAGCTGCTTCAGCAGGATCTAGTGCAAAACCAAGGAAACGCATATAAAGAAAAGACATGAAGCGTTATTGAACATAAAAGGTTTCCATGTTAAATAGATGGCAGCTAGTATAAAGGGCACAAAATATGCGGGTGTGGGAATTTTACTTCACAAAACCTCACACATGAATATGTGTCACACATATCAGATCAGCATGGGCGATATCTAATATTAAAAATAAAAATTGGGAACGAAGTGTACACCTTTGTTAATGTATATGCGCCTAACGTAGATCAGCACTCTTTTTAAAATTGATTAGACAACGCATTGAAACAAATTTCAGAGGGATTAATTATTTGGGGAGGGGATCATAATCTGCTAAGGAACCCCAGACTAGACACAGCCAACTACAGAATTCTGCCCTAGCTGGAGAGCTAGGGCAGAATTAGCCACCTTGACATCCGAATGGGGGGTGATAGATATATGGAGACACTAGTGTAACCCCACCTCAAGGTCATACACATTTTACTCAAAACCCCATGGGAGGCACTCAAGGATTGATTTCATATTACTTGATAAAGCTCTGCAAAATAAAGTAGTGAAAGTAGGGATAGAGGATATAGTGTGGTCTGACCACGCTCCCACATGGATTACCCTACAATTAACGGATCTAGACGAAGGTTTGAGATTCTGGCGCCTGAATGACAGCCTGTCACAGGAGGGCAGCATTCATGCCAGCTTAACTGATAACCTTAAAGAGTATTTCCAGCTGAATGTGGATACAGCAGGTTCGGCGGGAAGGCTATGGGAATGCTCCAAAGTGGGGGCGGATAATCGCACAAGCCTCCTTGCAGGAAAAGAGGGGAAGGCGACAAAATGAATTACAACAGGAATTGGCAAGGTTGGCACGTTCCCATACGACATCTCAAAATAATACAGTGCTGCGTCAATTAAATGCCGTCCGTGAAGAGCTAAATCTGTTGGAAGCTGCAACGGTAGCCCAAGCATTAGAGCGCACGAAACAAAAATATTTTGAGGGCAGTAATAAAGCGGGTAGAATATTAGCTCGAAAACTGAAAACATTAAATATATAAATAACATTGCCAAAATTAAAGATGCCGCAGGCGATATGAAAATTTCCTCTTCAGATATAAGAGCGTGTTTTACCCAATTTTATTCTGCACTGTATAAAAGGGATGACACAATTAGCCTATATAATATAATGGCATATCTTAAAACCATATCCTTACCCTCTCTGACAGAAGCCCAAATCCAGTACCTAGATGATCCCATTAGCTCAGTAGAAGTAAAGGAGGCAATAAAAGCCCTCAGAGTGGGAAAATCCCCCGGTTTGGATGGTTTCACGGGAAGCTATTATAAGAAATTTGGTCCATTATTAATAGGCCCTCTCACAGAATTTTTTAATAGCATAAGGGCGGGGGCAACATTACCGGCTCATTCTGATGTAGCTGGGATCACCATCCTGGCAAAACCAGGGAGAGACCCTGCATTGTGTGGGTCTTACCGACCTATTTCATTGATTAATGTTGACCTGAAGATCCTAGCTAGAGTACTTGCGGGGTGGCTAAAACCCATCCTATCTCACTTAGTACATCAGGATCAAGTGGGATTTGCCTGCAACGAATGGCGGCGGCAATGTGCGCAAGGTCATAGATCTCCTCTGGTGGGCCAAAAAAGAGAACATACTATTATTATTATTACTTGCCGTTGAAGCTGAAAAGGAGATTGACATGGTCCACTGGACTTTTTTATTCTCAGTTATGGAGAAAATGCGATTTGGAGGGAACTTTTTAAATTGGATCAGTCAACTATATCAGAACCCACAAGCCAGAATCAAGGTTACTGGGGGATATGGAGAGCCCTTTCAGGTACAAAGAAGACCCCGGCAAGGGTGTCCATTATCTCCTCTATTAATTGCGCTCTCCTTGGAACAAGAATTAGAGAGTCTCCCAGTATCTCCGGCATACAAAAGGGGAATCTTCACATGAAAAGCTCACTTTTTGCAGATGATATTCTATTGACCCTGTCCGAGCCGACTACTTCCCTTAGGGGTGTTAACTTCAGAACTGCAATCCTTCAGTGGGGCTTCTGGTTTTAAAATAAAGTTTGATAAATCTGAAATCCTGACTAGAAGTATGACAGAACGCCAAGTCATCCAGCTCAAAGCTGAATAGCCATTTAGGTGGGCAAATAAATCCATAAAATATTTGGGAGTACACATTGGGCCAGAAGGGACAGATCTGCGTCGATTAAACTATATCCCCCTACAACTGGCAATCGAGAAGGACCTGCAGAGATGGGATGGAGAACATATTTCGTGGCTGGGGCGCATCGCAGTGGTAAAGATGAACGTTTTACCACGATATCTTTATCTGTTCGTCCCCCTGCCAGATTTTCTTAGCTCAGTCATATTACAGGCATGGCAAAGGAAAATGTTCAGCTACATATGGTGTAGACGACCTCCCAGAGTGTCCCGACTTGTACTTTATCAACCCAGAGATAGAGGTGGGCTAGGAGTGTCAAATTTAGAGTGGAACTAAAGGCCATATCAGGCATGCACGGGGAAAGCACCCCTAAAGAATGGGTTAAACTGGAAGAAAGCATATTAGCTGCAATGCCTCTCAATGCATTATCATGGCAGCCACGCAACACATGGTGCACTACTGGTGAGGTAGCTTACTCCCTGGATTCGACTTTGAAAGTCTGGACACGGTGGCGAGGAAAGTTGGTGGGTAACGAGGAATACTTCTGATTATCCCATTTATTCCACTATCAACATTTCCCAGCAGGGCGAAGTAAGAACTCTTTTAAGGAATGGAGTGTTTGCTAAGGGAAAGACAAGCTGATGTCTCAGGCAGAGATAAGGGACATGTATCAGCTATCTGGTGGGGACTTCTTAGCCTACCATCAGGTATTACATGTTTTGCAGTCCGTGAAGAGCTAAATCTGTTGGAAGCTGCACAGGTAGCCCATGCATTAGAGCACACGAAACAAAAATATTTTGAGGGCAGTAATAAAGCGGGTAGAATATTGCCCGAATGAACCAATCACTCAAATACAGGTGAACCAGAGTCCCCTCCCATCAGGTGATTGGTTCATTCGGGCAAAGTCCGAAGGGAAGTGTTTACAAGCAATATGCCGGGTGATGGAAATGTTACAGTCACTCGGCTGGGCGATAAACTTGGCCAAGAGTCGCCTGGTGCCAACTCAGTCTCTGGACTACTGGGAGCACGATTTGATACCCGGGCCAGCAGGTTCTTTCTCACCCCAGAGAGGGGGAAAAGATTTAGTCACAGGTACTGCAGTTTTTACATCTGACAATTCCCAAGACCTGGGATTATCTACAGGTTCTGGGTTCTATGGCGCCAGGGGCGGATTGGCCTATTGGGGGATCGGGCACCCCACGGTGGGCCAGTCGCGCTAGTCACGTGGTCTGCCAAGCGCGGCCATGACAGAGCCATGCTCGGCAGACCATGTGGTATCTCCTGGGCCGGCCTGGGTGGCGAATCCCTGGGCCGGTCTTCATCATGAATCTGCCACTGTATGGCGCCTACACTAGTTTAGTACCATGGGTATTTGCCTACCTGAGATCTCTGCAGTGGGACCTGCTGAACTAGTGGAGTCTGTTGTCGGAGGAGTATCAAAAGCCGTTACCATTACAGGAGGAATCCAGATCATGGTGGCTTTCTCATCACAGTTTGGAGAAAGGGGTGGACCTGGAGTTTCTGGACTAGGTGGTGGTGACCACGGAAGCCAACCTCACTGGTTAGGGGGCTGTCTGTCAAGGGCAGACGGCCCAGGGTCAGTGGTCACAGGTAGAAACAACCTGGTCAATCAATCGCTTGGAAACAAAGGTGGTACGCAGGGCACTGATGGTTGACCTTCCTCAGGTCCAAGGTCAAGTGGTATGAGTATTCTTAGACAATGCGACGAAGGTGGCATATATCAATCGCCAGGGCAGAATTACAAATTGCACTGTAGCTCTCAAGGCCCAGGAGCTTTTTATTTGCGCAGAAGGGCATCTGCAGGGAATTGTGGCATCACATGTGGCTGGAGTGGACAATGTGCAGGTGGAGTACCTCAGCAGGCAACAGTTGGACCTGGGAGAATGGGAATTGTCAGGGGAAACCTTTGGCCTTATCCGAGCTCACTACGTAGAGCAACCCACAGCTGGCTCTAATGGTGATGTGATGCAATGCCAAGGTTCTTCAGTCGCAGATGGGAAGTCGGGGCTGAGGGCATTGACACCTTGGTTCTTCCATGGTCGGCAGGGACTCTGCAGTACCTGTTTCCTCCATGGCCATTAATAGACCATCTGTTGCGGCTCATTGAGAGGCACCCGGGAAGGGTGATTCTTGTTGCACAAGACTGGCTGTGGCGGCCGTATTTCGCAGATCTGATCAAGCTCGCCTGGACAGACCCCTCAGACTATCTCATCTGTCAGGGCTGTTGAGGCAAGGTTCTATCTTCTTAGATTGGGTGGATCACTTTTGTCTTGCGGCTTGGCTTTTGAGAGGTATTCTAGATCGAAAGGGTACTTGGAGCCGATAATCACCACTTTCCTTCAGGCCAGGAGTCCGTCCACTTCCATGGCATATATCAGAGTATGGAAGGTGTTTGAGGCATGGGGTAGGGAGGAAGACTTAGACCTGTTAAGGGTGGATATCCCTCATGTTTTAGCCTTTTTACAGCAGGGCTTGTCTAAGGGTCTGGCATATGATTCCCTGCACGTACAGATGACATCATTGGGGTGTCTCAGGTAAACTGCAAGGGAGGACTTTGGTGTTGTATCTGGATGTAGTCCAGTTTTTGAAGGAGGTCAAGGATTTGTGACTTCCGGTTTTCCAGAATGCGTCCAGCACGGAGCTTGAATTTGGTGCTTAAGGTGCTAGGTGGGTCTCCATTTGAATCATTACAGCGGGCATCACTAAAGGACCTCACCTTGAAAACAGTGTTTCTGGTGGCAATTTGTTCAGCCAGGACATGGAGCTGCCAGACTTTTTCCTGTAGGGACCCCTTTTTGAGAATTTCAGATGCTGGGGTATCGTTGCGTACAGTATCCTCATTTTTGCCCAAGGTGGTTTCCCTCGTTCCACCTTAACCAGACAGTGGAGCTCCCTGCATTTCCGAACTGGTCTTCTGCATCTCCAGAGGAGAGAGAGAGCTCCATTTGTTGGATTTTGATGGATGCTGTTGCAATACCTGAAAGTCACCAACAGCTTTAGGAGGTCGGATCACCTATATGTATTGTTTGGAGGACCAAGGAAGGGAAACAAAGTTTTGAAGGGCACAATTGCCCGCTGGTTGAAGGGAGCTATCTTTTCGAATAATATTTGCAATGGTTGCCTCATAAGTTGAGTGTCAGTTGGTGTCACGACAAGAGATCTGTAGAGCAGCAATATGGTTACCACTGTACACTTTCTCCCAACATTACCGATTGGATGTTTGCGCACTGGGGAAGCCGAGTCTTGGCGAGAGTGTGTTGAGAGCAGGTCTTTTGGTTGCCCGCTCAGGGCAGGGGTGCTTTGGTTATGTAGCAGTGCCTCAAAGTTTTTGTTTTTCTGCCTCCATCTGCTGGTAGGGATGTAAAACCCGCTTGTCTGGACTGATCTGTAGTTCTTCAGGAATGAAATTAGCAGGTAAGAACACATTTTCATTTAGGCCTGGTGAGTTACATAAAACAACATTTTGAGATTTATACACCTGATGGTGTAGAAAAGATTAGTCCATGAAGTTAGCATGGGGCACATTTAAAACTAATCGGAGAAAGTTCTTTTTTACTCAACGCACAATTAATCTCTGGAATTTGTTGCCAGAGGATGTGGTTAGTGCAGTTAGTATAGCTGTGTTTAAAAAAGGATTGGATAAGTTCTTGGAGGAGAAGTCCATTACCTGCTATTAAGTTCACTTAGAGAATAGCCACTGACATTAGCAATGGTTACATGGAATAGGCTTAGTTTTTGGGTACTTGCCAGGTTCTTATGGCCTGGATTGGCCACTGTTGGAAACAGGATGCTGGGCTTGATGGACCCTTGGTCTGACCCAGTATGGCAATTTCTTATGTTCCTCAGCTTCATCCTCCTGAGATCCAGTGATGTGCTCTAGTTAACTGTTTCTCTACCAACGGTCCATGGACTGGCACAGATCCTTGGCAGCATTTCTGCTGGTCCACAGAGTGAAGGTGATTGTAGGAGGACAAGGAGGAAGCAAGACCTGCTCTGCAGCTGCACCCACTGCACTGCATCCTGCATCCCAGCCAGCAGATCCTCTTCCTAAGTCCCACCCTCACCCTGCAGGAGGACAAGGAGGAAGCAAGACCTGCTCTGCAGCTGCACCCATTGCACTGCACCCTGCATCCCAGCCAGCAGATCCTCTTCCTAAGTCCCACCCTCACCCTGCAGGAGGACAAGGAGGAAGCAAGACCTGCTCTGCAGCTGCACCCACTGCACTGCACCCTGCATCCCAGCCAGCAGATCCTCTTCCTAAGTCCCACCCTCACCCTGCAGGAGGACAAGGAGGAAGCAAGACCTGCTCTGCAGTTGCACCCACTGCACTGCATCCCAGCTAGCAGATCCTCTTCCTAAGTCCCCACCCTCACCCTGCAGGAGGAAGCAAGACCTGCTCTGCAGCTGCACCCACTGCACTGCATCCTGCATCCCAGCCAGCAGATCCTCTTCCTAAGTCCCACCCTCACACTGCAGGAGGAAGCAAGACCTGCTCTGCAGCTGCACCCACTGCACTGCACTCTGCATCCCAGCCAGCAGATCCTCTTCCTAAGTCCCACCCTCACCCTGCAGGAGGACAAGGAGGAAGCAAGACCTGCTCTGCAGCTGCACACCCACTGCACTGCAACCCTGCATCCCAGCCAGCAGATCCTCTTCCTAAGTCCCACCCTCACCCTGCAGGAGGACAAGGAGGAAGCAAGACCTGCTCTGCAGCTGCACCCACTGCACTGCACCCTGCATCCCAGCCAGCAGATCCCTTCCTAAGTCCCACCCTCACCCTGCAGGAGGACAAGGAGGAAGCAAGACCTGCTCTGCAGTTGCACCCACTGCACTGCATCCCAGCTAGCAGATCCTCTTCCTAAGTCCCACCCTCACCCTGCAGGAGGAAGCAAGACCTGCTCTGCAGCTGCACCCACTGCACTGCATCCTGCATCCCAGCCAGCAGATCCTCTTCCTAAGTCCCACCCTCACACTGCAGGAGGACAAGGAGGAAGCAAGACCTGCTCTGCAGCTGCACCCACTGCACTGCATCCTGCATCCCAGCCAGCAGATCAGAACCAGCCTCAAAAGGAATAAAAAAGTCCAAAGCGAGGGGAGGCATGAATTTTAGTAGAGTTGCACAATGGGGAGAGAGAGAGAAGAAGAGGTTTTGTTTTTTTCCCAATCATAGGCTTTTTCTTTCTCCCTGTGGATAGTACTATTTGCTGGCTGGGAGAGAAGGAGGGGGACTTTTTAAGAGCAACTATTCCCCCTTCCTCAAAATAAAGTTAGTAAATTGACTAATTACCTCCTTAAAATGACACAGACCAGTTGCTGGGCTGATTTATGAAATTAAAGAGTGGGTGGAGCAGGGTGTATTTCTGCCAGCAGGAAAGTAGTTAGCCAGTCCCTGTCATTCAAAAGATTGAGAAACACTGATCTAGTTCATTCTGGAATGATGCAGAGAGAGGTGACATGGCTGCTGTACACTCCTATTCCCTCTCTAAATCCTGACTATTGTCACTGTCAATCTCCTCACATCAAGTAATGTCTGTCCTTTATTTTCTTATCCAGAGATCGCTGATTCCAGAAGTAGGCATGAGGAGACGCATCCTGAGGAACCCACAAAACATCTGGAGGTGACTAACACTGTATCAGGGGAAGAGGGAGGGGATACCTGCCCATGTTGTGACTGGGAGAGAAACAGCTGGGCTCAATGTAAACCAGAGGAGAGTCCAAGAAACCCAGCAGGAGACTCCACTGAGAATGTGACTCCCTGTGAGCAAAGTACTGATGATATCCCTCACACTAAGGAGCAACAGGAAACCCAGAAAACAGAAGAGTATGAGTGTAATGAATGTGGGAACTGCCTCGTGGATCAGAGCTCTCTAAAATCACACCAGAGACTGCTTGGAGGAGAGAGACCATATACATGTACAGACTGTGGTAAGATCTTCTATCAGGAACAGCAGCTCACAGCGCACCAGAAATTCCACACTAACCAAGATAAATCATTCCCCTGTCCTGAGTGTGGAATAAAATTCCTTCAGAAAAAATACCTGGAAAAACACCAGAGAATGCACTTGGGGAAAACACCATTGCAGTCTCCTAAATGTGGGAAAGTCTTGAAGCTTAAGGAATCTCTAACAAAATATCTGAGTATTCAAAGTTCAGAGAGAGTTTTTCCCAGTAGTACATGTCGAGTAAGCTGCAGGTGGAAGCAATCTCTCAGACAATATCTGAGTATTCGCACTGGAGAGAGGCCCTTTCTTAGCACTAAACATGAGAGAAGCTTCAGGCTGAAACAGTATCTTACAAAATGCCTGAGAGTGCTTACTGGGATAAGGCCTTTTTCATGCAGTGAATGTGGAAAACGATTTGCAAATAAAGTAATATTAAAAGCTCACCAGAAGAATCATATGAGAGAGAAGCCATATGCATGTAATAAATGCAATCAAAGCTTCATTTTTTCATTGCAATTGAAAAACCACCAACAGAGTCACATAGGAAAAACAACTGCATGTACTGAGGGGGTAAAACATAAAAAACCCCACATGGGAGAAAAACGATTTACATGTGCTGCATGTGATAAAAGCTTTCATAGGGGATCAGAACTGAAAATGCATCAAATATCCCACACAAGAGAGAAACTGTACACACATATGGATTATGATAAAAGCTTCAGTGCTAGAACAAAACTGACAAGGCATCAAATAATCCTTATTAGAGAGAAACCTTACACATGTACAGAGTGTGATAAAAGTTTCAAAATGCAATCAGATCTGAAAAGGCATCAAAAGATCCACATGGGAGAGAAATTGTACACATGTACTGAGTGTGAAAAAGCCTTCACACAAAAATGCTACCTGAAAGTGCATCAAATGAGCCACTTGGCTGAAAAACCATACCCATGTACTGAGTGTGATAAAAGCTTCATAAGGAGATCAGAACTGAAAAGGCATCAAGTGATCCACACGGGAGAAAAACTATACAAATGTACTGAGTGTGAAAAAACCTTCACACAAAAATGTTCCCTGAAAGTGCATCAAATGATCCACTTGGCTGAAAAACCATACTCATGTTCTGAATGTGATAAAAGATTCATAAGGATTTCTGAACTGAAAAAGCATCAAGCGATCCACAATGGAAAGAGTCCATTCAAATGTAGTAAGTGTGATAAAAGCTTCAAAACAAGATCAGAACTGAGAAAACACCAAGTGATCCACAAGAAAGAAAAGCCATATAAATGTACTGAGTGTGATAAAATCTTCTATTGGAAATCAGAACTGAAAAGGCATCAAGTGAGCCACACGAAAGAGAAATCATACACATGTACTGAATGTGGTAAAAGCTCCAAAAGGAGTTCTGACCTGAAAAAGCATGAAGTTATTCACACAAAAGAGAAACCGTACATATGTATTGAATGTGATAAGAGCTTCAAAACAAAATCGGAACTGAAAAGTCATCAAGTTATCCACACTAGAGAGAGACCTTACACATGTACAGAGTGTGAAAAACGTTTCAAAAGGAGATCAGAACTGAAAAGGCATCTAATAATCCACACGGGAGAGAAACTGTACACATGTACTGAGTGTGAAAAAAACTTCACACAAAAATGTTACCTGAAAGTGCATCAAATGATCCACTTGGCTGAAAAACCATACACATGTTCTGAGTGTGATAAAGCTTCATAGGAGATCAGAATTGAATAGGCATCAAATGATCCACATGGGAGAGAAACTGTACACACCTACTGAGTGTGAAAAAACCTTCACACAGAAATCTTACCTGGAAGTGCATCAAATGAGCCACTTGGCTGAAAAATCATACTCATGTTCTGACTGTGATAAAAGCTTCATAAAGATTTCAGAATGGAAAAGGCATCAAGTGCTACACTCTGGAGAGAATCCATTTAAATGTACGAAGTGTGATAAAAACTTCAAAACAAGATCAAAACTGAAAAAGCATCACGTGAACCATACTGGAAAGAATCCATATAAATGTACTGAATGTAATAAAAGCTTTTATTGGAGATCAGAACTGGAAAGTCATCAAGTGATCCACACCAGAGAGACACCTTTCAAATGTCCTGACTGTGATAAAAGCTACAAAAGGCGTTCTGAACTGAAAAAGCATCAAGTGATTCATACGAAAGAGAAATGGTACACAGGTACTGAATGTGATAAGAGCTTGAAAGGTAAATCAGAACTGGAAAGTCATCAATTGTACCACACTAGAGAGAGAACCTACTCATGTACAGAGTGTGATAAAAGTTTCAAAAGGAGATCAGAACTGAAAAGGCATCAAATGATCCACACAGAAGAGAAATTGTACATATGTACTGAGTGTGAGAAAACTTTCACACAAAAATGTTATCTGAAAGTGCATCAAATGATCCACTTGGCTGAAAAACCATACCCATGTACTGAGTGTGATAAAAGCTTCATAAGGAGATCAGAACTGAAAAGGCATCAAGTGATCCATACAGGAGAGAAACTGTACACGTGTACTGAGTGTGAGAAAAGCTTCACACAAAAATGTTCTCTGAAAGTGCATCAAATGATCCACTTGGCTGAAAAACCATATTCATGTTCTGACTGTGATAAAAGCTTCATAAGGATTTCAGAACTGAAAAGGCATCAAGTGATCCACTCTGGAGAGAATCCTTTTAAATGTACTAAGTGTGATAAAAGCTTCAAAACAAGATCAAATCTGAAAAAGCATCAAGTGAACCATGCGGGAGATAATCCATATAAATGTACGGAATGTAATAAAAGCTTCTACTGGAGATCAGAACTGGAAAGTCATCAAGTGATCCACACAAGAGAGAAACCGTATACATGTACTGAGTGTGATAAAAGCTACAAAAGGTGTTCTGAACTGAAAAAACATCAAATGATTCATACGAAAGAGAAAAGGTACACGGGTACTGAATGTGATAAGAGCTTCAAAAGTAAATCAGAACTGGAAAGTCATCAATTGTACCATACTAGAGAGAGACCATACACGTGTACAGAGTGTGATAAAAGTTTCAAAAGGAGATCAGAACTGAAAAAGCATCAAATGATCCACAAGGGAGAGAAACTGTACACATGTACTGATTGTGAAAAATCCTTCACACAAAAATGTTACCTGAAAGTGCATCAAATGATCCACTTGGCTGAAAAACCATACCCATGTACTGAGTGTACTAAAAGTTTTATAAGGAGATCAGAATTGAAAAGGCATTACGTGATCCACACGGGAGAGAAACTGTACACATGTACTGACTGTAAAAAAACCTTCACACAAAAGTGTTCCCTGAAAGTGCATCAAATGATCCACTTGGCTCAAAAACCATACTCCTGTTCTGACTGTGATAAAAAATTCACAAGGATTTCAGAACTGAAAAGGCATCAAATGATTCACTCTGGAGAGAATCCATTTAAATGTACTAAGTGTGATAAAAGCTTCAAAACAAGATCAGAACAGAAAAAGCATCAAGTGATCCACAAGGGAGAGAACCCATATAAATGTACTGACTGTGATAAAATCTTCTATTGGAAATCAGAACTGAAAAGACATCAAGTGAGCCACATGAAAGAGAAATCATACACATGTACTGAGTGTGGTAAAAGCTCCAAAAGGAGTTCTGACCTGAAAAAGCATCAAGTGATTCACATGAAAGAGAAACCATACACATGTACTGATTGTGATAAGAGTTTCAAAACAAATTCAGAACTGAAAAGTCATCAAGTGATCCACACTAGAGAGAGACCACACACATGTAGAGAATGTGATAAAAGTTTTAAAAGGAGATCAGAACTGAAAAGGCATCAAATGATCCATATAGGAGAGAAACTGTACACATGTACTGAGTGTGCAAAAACCTTCACACAAAAATGTTACCTGAAAGTGCATCAAATGATCCACTTGGCTCAAAAACCATACTCCTGTTCTCACTGTGATAAAAGCTTCATAAGGCTTTCAGAACTAAAAAGGCATCAAGTGATCCACTCTGGAGAGAATCCATTTAAATGAACTAAGTGTGATAAAATCTTCTATTGGAAATTAGATCTGAAAAGGCATCAAGTGATCCACACGGGATTGAAACCATACATATGTACTGAATGTGATAAAAGCTTCTCTAGAAGATCAAACCTAAAACAGCATGAGATGACCCACACGGGAGAAAAGCTGTACATATGGACTGAGTGTGGTAAAAGCTTCCACCGGCTATTAGAATTGAGAATGCACCATATAAGCCATGCAGAAGAGAAATGATTTACTTCTACTGAGTATGATAAAAACTTCAGACAGAAATCAGACCCGGTATTGTACTAGAGGATCGATACTGATCCTTAAGTACCAAGAGATAAAAACAGAGACCAAATAAATGTGGCAGAAAGATACAGAAATATTCTCTGTTATATTGAGCACCATTGGGCTCATTAAGAAAAGTTTCATGTGCAACTTGATCTATTGCTTATAAAGATTACACCCTATGAACTCCAGGAAGTGGCTCTCTTTGGCACAATACAAGTACTAAGAAGGGCATCAGTAGTAAAGTGGCTTAAAAGTGAAGTTTATTCCTCTCCAGGTATGAGCAAAACAAACGCATTTGGAGACATTGCGGACTTCTGAAGACAAAAAAGAGGTAATGCCCTGTGTTTTCATGCCTCAAACCTTGAAGGAGAGATTGAAGAATCTAAATATGTACACCTTGGAGGAAAGAAGGTGCAGAGGTGACATGATACAGACTTTCAGATACTTGAAAGGTTTTAATGATCCAAAGCCGACAAACCTTTTCCGTCAGAAAAAAATCAGCAGAACCAGGGGTCACGATTTGAAGCTCCAGGGAGGAAGACTCAGAACCAATGTCAGGAAGTATTTCTTCACGGAGAGGGTGGTGGATGCCTGGAATGCCCTTCCTGAGGAAGTGGTGAAGACCAGACCTGTGAAGGACTTCAAAGGGGCGTGGGATAAACACTGTGGATCCATAAAGTCTAGAGGATGTGAATGAAGAGTGGGTGGCTCGCGGGAATGACGGCTACTACCTGGAGATAATACCCTTATTCAATAAACATACACACGGTTAATGCGACTCCAACATTGCTCTAAGCTTCAACGGCAAGAGGAAACGTGGAAAAAGATTTGCATTCACAAAAAAGTGGGGAGTAGCTTGCTTGTTACGGCGGTTACTACCCCAAACCAAATAAGCCTGATACTTCACTTTCAATGCATATTCAGCATAACCCTCTCTTCAACGGCAGTAGGAATGAAGAAAAGTGGATCTATATACAGACAACAACCAACAGGTCTGAATTATTTAGTCAGGGTAAACAAATAATTATTTAGTCGGGGTAAACAAATAAGCATGCTTATTGCGGCGGTTACTACCCCTAACTAATTAAGCTAGATATTTCACTTAGAGGCAGTTCCAACACTGCTCTCTACATTAATGGTGGGGGTGGAAGGGAAATAGAATCAAAAGTTTACTAAGAGCCAAGAGTAACAGATAAGTATGAGAAAAAAAAAAGTGCAAAACTTGCTGGGCAGACTGGATGGGCCGTTTGGTCTTCTTCTGCCATCATTTCTATGTTTCTATGAAGAGTTTCATAAAGTATGCCAAAAATAATAAGAAAGAGGAACAATAATAAGGAAAAGGAAACTGTAAGATGCTTTAGTAATAAAAATTAAGAAAAAGAAGTGTGGAAGTGATGCCAGTCTAGAGCCCTTTAGAGCTGCTGCAGAAAGAGAAAATACAGAGGGGAGCTGGAGTAAAGTGCTAGCAGGAGTGGGAAGGAGAGGTGAGCTTAGACCTGAAGGGGAGAGATTGATAATCGCAGCACAGGTCAGCGGATTACAGAGAAGATGGTTACAGCCAGCACAGAATGAAAAGGTAAATCAGCTAAAAGCAGATTCAGTAAACCAGAGCTAGAAACAGTTTCACACCTCGCTGCTGGACGCCAAGTGTTGATGTCAGAAGTCCTGGATACAGAAAGGCATAGTAAGGTGTCTCGGCTCATCCCCTGGGAATTGTATAAACAGGAGAGCATCTCTGTACCAGAAAAGGACTGGGATTGAAGGAGTCTGAACGCTTCAACCTGACAAAGGACTTCATGTACCAGAATTCCCTGCTTCATGACGGGTTTACTTACAGTCTGCAATACAGCTGTAATTAGGACATTGAGAAACTCTCTGTCAGCACATTGCACATTTTCATTTTTTTTTGGCTTCGCTGTTCTTATTCTCTGATAAGCTTTCACTGCTGTAACCTAGATTAGAACAATGGATGTATTATGTGATGGGCTGTATTACTGCAGACTCGCAAATTCCTTTCCAGAACTGCAAGTCCCAGCAGCCTCTCCTGCAGAACATGGGAGAAGTTTCACGAAAGTTCCAGGGTGTCTAGGGAGGGGGTCAGTAGCCCCTTCAGCCGGAATATGCTCGCTCAGCAGTTGTAAAATGTTTATTCAGCAAAACCAGAACGCATGTGTGAAAGATAAGAACTGTAAAGTGTATAAGGGTTTGCTCCGAAGGGGGCGTGGCATGCAGTTGTACTGAGCCTTTGTCTTAGCTGCATCTTGCTAGCAATAAAAGTCTATCTTTGCGGATCAGTTGTCTGGACCTCCTTACTGATTAAAAACAGACGGTTACATTTGGCGAGCTTCAGCCAGGAGGTGCCGGGGACGCTATTTTAGCCCCCCAGCTGGTCCGGTGGTTTGGTGGCGGAGCGATCCCCCAGACTTACTTGGTGAGTGGCCACCGCTGAGTTCAGCGATCAGGTTTCTGAGGGGACCGTTCCACAAGGAACTTCTTGAGACCTCTGGGCTGGTGATTCGAAAAGAAGGCTTTCTTCGCGATCGAGAGAACGTTTCAGGCAAGTATACTTTTATCTGCACGGGAATAAGAAACAGGGGAACCTGAATTAGAAACCAGATACAGCTAAATTACCAGCCGATCTTGAAATGGATCGAGGGGGCGTTGATCAAACCCCACAGCGTGGTTAGTAGGAGCTCCCCCTCCGAAGACCTCGTTACTGAAAACCTGAATTGGAATTTCGGAAATTTTTGAATTTTGGGAATCAGAAAGAAATCTTGGGAATAGGTTTCTTGTTGTGTGAAAGAGAGTGAATGGCCTCGCAGTTCTAGTCGGGGCAATTGTGACCCTTTGTGTCTGACGGATACGGACCCCTTACCTATCCGTCTTCCCTTCCCTCCTTTGTCTGTGAACTCTATCCTAATGGGAGGGAGCGGGTCGACTCCGTTAAAAGTCATGACGGAACACTATAGCGAAGTGTTCGATGAACATAAATGTACAAAACCCGGAATGATTCAACGATGCACCCATAAATGGCCCGGTTTCTGTGTAAATTGGCCTCCTACAGGAACTTTTAATTTCCAAACGGCCACACGGGTCCATAAAATAGTCATACGAGAAGGGAACCCGGGTTGCCCTGGGGAACCGGAAGTCCCCAGTGTCTGTCTGTCTGTAAGGTACCTGAAAAAAAAAAAAAAAAAAAAATTCTACTGTGGTAGATCGGTTAGACAAATTTCTTTTTGTGATCAAATGCATTATTTCTTTTGATAACTGCTATCTGTGAATTGCAAGCACATGTACCAGGGATTTTTTTAATTGTTTTAATTGTTTTAAACCCTAATAAGAAGAGATTTTGGTTTACAGATGCTGCACAAGACTACTATACAACAAATTAATTTACAATGTTAAGTTAAAATACTGATTTGATTACTGAGAATGCATTTACTGGTGTTGAAGTTTAGAACTTGATGGCAGTTAAGGGTTAACGGCAGAGATAATTACAGGAGAGAGGCGGGGATCGAGCCAGAGAGAAAAAAAAAAAAAAAAAGGACATTTGGCTAGCCTGGGTGAATGAAAATTGTTTCGTTTGTTTTAACAGAACATTATTGAAAGTTAGTTCATGGTGTGCGTATGTGAATAACGATAGACTTGTGGTATGTTAATTAAAAGAAAGGAAGATTGTAGCTCCGAGTTTCTGCTGATTAAATTTATTCTCCAAGGTCCTTGCTAAAACTGTCTGTAATCTGACAAAGGATTGCTACTTGCAAAGAAATACCAGAACCAAGGGTCCCTTACAAATCATTTAGTGCCTTATGATGCGGGCTATTTTTAAGACATTTTATAGCAGCAAATTCATTGCGCCTTCACTCGATACATCCACAGTGGCAGGCGCAAGATAAGGATTATTGGAAGTTGTGGGCAAGAAAAGGGGCCACTATGCAAGATTAGGAACAAGAGCAAATATGAGTCGGCCCAAATGATAAAGTAGTAGCACACACATATATATATATATATATTGCAATTATGTTCTTTTACCACTGGTGGGGGCTGGGCTCTGGCTATTACCATATGTTCTTAGTGTTTGCAATGTAATTGGTACAAGGCTTCCAAGGGTTTGATCATCACTCCTGCACACCTAAAGCGCCCCCCCCTGGATCCTTGCCTGCAGATCCAGGTTGACTTTATTGAATTAACCCAATGCCAAACTTACAAGTATGAAGGAAGCAATGTTTTGCAGCTTCTCAGCCTCGTCAGAATTGATTTGCCTCCAGGCGCAGGTCACCTATTCAATTCCCAGATGGACTGTGATCTTTTCATCGTATTTTGAGATGTATGGGAACAAGGATCAGGAAGAGAAGAAAAGGGGCCCGTCCCTGCAACCAGGAACTTAATAATAGACCTGACATCCGAAAGAACCTGCAGAAGGCCGAAGGCTTTGAGGGCATGAGCCTCAGCCAGTTAAAAGCTATAGCAGACCGAGTATGTGGAAATAGAGAAGTGGAAGAGAAAAGAGAGAAGCAAGTAGAGACATGAAGGAGAAAGTGACTGTTAGCCGCCGCTCTCGAGGACACGCGGACGGGAAGGAGCCAAGACAATGGCAGACCGCGAAGAGGAGGGGGAACAAGACCCCCCCCCCTTTTGGGAAAGAATCAGTGTGCGTACTACAAAAATGAAGGCCATTGGAAGAGAGACTGTGAAGAATGGCAAAAGAAATACGGGAGCCCTGCAGTGAATACTAACGACAAAAATGGACCTGCACCGACACAAAGGGGCCGAGGAGGAAGGAGATTGGACAACCCCCACTGGCAGATGGCGGGGGAGGCGACAAGGAGCATACAGCCTGAAGAGATCGGGAGGGAAGAATCCCCACTGACCCTCTGGTGGAGATCCATGAGGTAACACAACAAAAATCAGGGGCCTGTTGGACTCAAAGGCCAACGATCTGTCATGACTGCACCAATCGGCCCCCCCGACGAAAGAGACTGTTTTTATAGTGGGTGCCTCAGGTCAGGTACTCACTGCCCCTCTGCAGAAAGAATGAAGTATACAAGTAGGCGGGACTATGGTATCCCTTATCGGATGGAACCTGCTGTGTAAGCCTCAGACCACATTGAGATTTCAACCAACAGGGGAAGTTAAAGCCTCCTTCGGGGACCATCCAGTGATACTCATCTGTCCCCTCCAAGAAGAATGGAGACTACATCTTCCCATAGTCGAACGAACCATCGAACATCGAGATGAAAACAACACCCCTCTTAACGAACAGCGCAGACAACTGATGGATAGTGTACCCCAAGTATGGTCCGAGCAGAACCCGGGAGGAATAGCTATCGACGCTACCCCCATATGGATAGAGATGAAACAGAATGCACAGGTGATCAATCAACCTCAATACCCCATTCCATACATGGCCAGAGAAGGAATTGAAGTACACCTGCAGTGGCCGTAATGCATTGCAAAGCACACTCTGGAAAATCTGATCCTATCGCTCGGGGAAACCAGAAAGCTGATTCTGCCGCCAAAGCAGGAGCCCAAGACCCTTATCAAACAAAAATGACCATATGTCCCCTCTTGCAGTTTCCAACTGAAGTACCCACCTACTCAGCCGAAGAAAACGACTGGGCAAAAGCTGAAAATTTCCATCAACAGAATGGGTGGTGGATCATATCAGACGGACGATATGGATACCTGATACTATTGCGTGGACAATAGTAAGAGAAGCACACTGTCATACACACCTGGGACGTGATTCATTGGCAAAACTACTGCAAAAACATACTATATAAACCGAATCACACAATTGACTAAACATGCAATTAATCAATGTGTTACGTGTGCAAGAAATAATCCTCGCAATGGACCTGGTCCTGCACCGGGACACGTTCTCCGGGGAACTATACCATTTCAAGTCTGTCAAATTGATTTCACCCACATGACCCCTGCACAAGGTTACAAAGCCATGCTGGTGGCAGTATGCACCTACACCGGATGGATTGAAGCTGTGCCTACGCGAACAGAAACTGCAAAGGAAGTCGTTTCCCTCTTATTGAACCAAATCTTACCACGATATGGATTACCAAGGCAGATCAACTCAGACAACGGCCCAGCTTTTACAAGCGAGGCAACTCAATACCTCACCAAAATATTGGGCCTCAAATGGCATCTCCATTGCACATGGAGACCTCAAAGTAGCGGGACTGTTGAACGAGCTAACAGAACTTTGAAAAGTCAATTAGCCAAGCTATGTCAAGAAACAAGAACCAAATGGCCCAAAATGCTACCATTGGCATTGCTCAACATCAGATGCACTCCACGACAATCAGGACTAACCCCTTATGAAATGATGTACGCAAGACCGCCACCGTTGCCCTCTTTCCCCGAATCCTTACAAGTCCAAGGGGAAATGTCACTCAGCAACCAAATGAAAGGACTCTACAATACTGTGGAAGCAATTCGCAAATATACCTGTGAGACAGAGCCACTAATCTTAATCAATCCTATCCATAAATTCCAGGTGGATGACTCTGTGTGGATCAAGGAATGGGACGAATCAGACTTCCTTAAACCTCGATGGAAGGGACCATTCACTGTGCTGTTAACCACACCCTCCGCTCTCAAAGTATCCGGTTGTCCCACCTGGATCCACTGGACCCGAGTTAAACCAGCCACCGAAACTTGGCAGGTCTCCAAGACCGGTGACAGCACCCTGCGCTTTACTAGAAATACAGCAAAGGTCAACCTACTATAGAAACTAATGCAGTCACAGAAATACTAATAACCTGTTTGTTTCTTTCTTCTCTCGCAGGCATCAAAAGCATATGATCTCAATGCTCTGGAAGTGGGTTATCAGTACCCTCCTGGTAACCGCTCTAACTATCATATGCCCTTCTAACCTTTCCAATTGTTGTTTGCAGATCGATGATAAGAGTAAAGTCATCGAAGAAATCACAGACCGTATGGTGCGGTTGGCTCATGTTCCGGTACAATCCTGGTCCGGAGCCTTGGATTGGACAGCTTCATTACCTTCCTGGCTTACATCTATTCCTGGGTTCAGGGAACTTTTATTCCCTTTATTATTTTTCTTACTATCCTGTGCACTCCTCCCTATGTGTTTCCCTCTTTTCCTCAGGAGCCTTTCGTCTATGATGGAGAAGATCGCTGATCGACGAGCAGCAGCCCAAATTATGATGCTGAACCAGTACGCTTCAATTTCTTCGCTACCCTTCAGTGATTCTTCAGACTCAGAAGATGAATCTTCAGTTTACTATGACACTAATTTTTAATTTGAAACATACGGCCACCTTGTTTGCTCAGGTGAAGTCCGGCTACAAAGGGGGGTGGAGCCAATAGGGCCCATCCGTCTCAAACCGGTGAAGACACCATTGACCTGGCAAACAATTTAGGGCCCTACTCAGTATTATGGTACTAATTATTTTCTTGTCATTTCAGTTACTTCACATATGAAGGTGATACTTACGCCTTCTTACCGAAGTTGAAGTATCAAAGGGGGGAATGAAGGAGTCTGAACGCTTCAACCTGACAAAGGACTTCATGTACCAGAATTCCCTGCTTCATGACGGGTTTACTTACAGTCTGCAATACAGCTGTAATTAGGACATTGAGAAACTCTCTGTCAGCACATTGCACATTTTCATTTTTTTTTTGGCTTCGCTGTTCTTATTCTCTGATAAGCTTTCACTGCTGTAACCTAGATTAGAACAATGGATGTATTATGTGATGGGCTGTATTACTGCAGACTCGCAAATTCCTTTCCAGAACTGCAAGTCCCAGCAGCCTCTCCTGCAGAACATGGGAGAAGTTTCACGAAAGTTCCAGGGTGTCTAGGGAGGGGGTCAGTAGCCCCTTCAGCCGGAATATGCTCGCTCAGCAGTTGTAAAATGTTTATTCAGCAAAACCAGAACGCATGTGTGAAAGATAAGAACTGTAAAGTGTATAAGGGTTTGCTCCGAAGGGGGCGTGGCATGCAGTTGTACTGAGCCTTTGTCTTAGCTGCATCTTGCTAGCAATAAAAGTCTATCTTTGCGGATCAGTTGTCTGGACCTCCTTACTGATTAAAAACAGACGGTTACAGGATCACAACCCTGAGGGAATGAAGAAGTTGTGATCACCTGGGACATCCCCATTCCAACAGACAAAAAGCTCAAAACCTGAAAAGCACCAGAACAGCATTGCTGCCGGACGTGTCAGTACAAAGTGACTATTCTGTGCACCATAGAGACAGAGAGAGGAGAACCTCGAGTATCAAATGATGTAATCCAAGACCAAGAAATGTGGCAGAAAGATCCAGAAATGTTCCCAAAGGTATTGGGAGTCACTGGCCTTCCAGCTCCATCTAGACATGCTGCATATACATATAACATCTTATGAGCCCCAGAAGGAAGCTCTCTTTTACACAATGCAAGTGTTATGAAGGGCACTAGCAATGAATTTGTGGCATTGAAGTCAGATTCAATGTACTTTGTCTGTGCAGTTTCTTAACTCACAAGCTAATTATTTTATTTGACTACCAGTGCAGTAAGGTAATATTAAGCTAATCCACCAGGAGTTAAAAAATGTACACGGACCAGAAAATGTGTGCACAGAAAAGGCTTAGCACACAGAAAACATGGTTTATGTGCACATATTTTATTTATTTATTTATTTTTAATTTTTATATACCGGAATTCCTGTATGCAATACAAATCAGTTCGGTTTACAAGTAACGAAAAGGTTGCCCTGGTCTGGGAGGTTAGACTGGGGTTTTTCATGCATAAATAAGATTTACGAGCATGAAAAATGCTTTCTGTACAGTTCTGCTGCTGCTGTCAGTCTGTCGTTGGTTGATGATAAAGTTGCTGCTACTCCTGCTTTTTTTTATTTTCCTGGCTGTGATTTGTTTTTTTTTTCCTCTTTGGAGCAGAGAGTGCTCAGCTGTGATGTCATCTGATTCTCTAGAGGAGGGAGTTCATATAGGGGAGAGACTAAACCACCAGTCTGTTCTGAGTAGGGAGGGGAGGGAGGAAAGGATCAGCCAATATGGCACTTTAGCCAAAGAAGATCTCACTTTCCTGTACTTTCTTGCCCCATCCTAGCCAGAGCAGGTGTCACTGTCCTGCAGCACTCTAGCCAGAGAAGGTGTCTCTCTCTTGTACTTTCCTGTCCTATTCTAGTCAGTTGAGATCTCACTCTTGCATGCTTCTGCAGCACTCTAGCCAGAGGAGCTCTCACTCTTGCACATTCCTGGGGCACTCTAGCCAGAGGAGGTCTCGCTCTTGCACACTCCTGCAGCATTCTAGCCAGAGGAGGTCTCGCTCTTGCATGCTCCTGCAGCACTCTAGCCAGAGGAGGGCTCACTCTTGCACATTCCTGGGGCACTCTAGCCAGAGGAGGTCTCACTCTTGCACATTCCTGGAGCACTCTAGCCAGAGGAGGTCTCACTCTTGCACACTGCTGCAGCACTCTAGCCAGAGGAGGTCTCACTCTTGCACATTCCTGGGGCACTCTAGCCAGAGGAGTTCTCACTCTTGCACATTCCTGGGGCACTCTAGCAAGAGGAGGTCTCACTCTTGCACATTCCTGGAGCACTCTAGCCAGAGGAGGTCTCACTCTTGCACATTCCTGCAGCACTCTAGCCAGAGGAGGTCTCACTCTTGCACATTCCTGCAGCACTCTAGCCAGAGGAGGTCTCACTCTTGCACATGCCTGGGGCATTCTAGCCAGAGGACTTACTCTCTTGCACATGCCTGGGGCACTCTAGCCAGAGGACTTACTCTCTTGCACATGCCTGGGGCACTCTAGCCAGAGGACTTACTCTCTTGCACATGCCTGGGACACTAGTGTCGCAATGAAAACACCTCAGACGGTCTTCAGGGTGAAGCGTGCTCTCCCAGGCTTTTGGGAAGCCTGCTCTTTTATTGTAAATGATCACATAGCATTTCATATGATACATACGTCACATATTTTCCTGCTACAATGTTTTCCACCATCAGTGTTTATGCTGACCTTTTACTAAGTAGGTGCAAGTGGGCAGTAGGTGCAAGCGGTCAGTCTTCAGGCAGGGAGGGGGGAGGTCATTAGCTGGTCATGGGCATTTGTATTAAACTATCTAGGTGTGAAAAGCAAGTAGGTCATGAGCTATTCTGGGGCTGCAGAAAAGCTTGCACTAGATGTTTCCTGCTGACTTCCTGTTAGCTATAGACAGGAAGTATGTTTGCTTGCTAAAACTTGCTGCGGTCGGAGCAAAACAGTTTCTTTATGCTACGAGTAGGTTTTAGACATGGGACAGATGTTGACCTTCTGAGGTGGCGTGCCATCTGTCAGGGAAGCCAAACACCCAACCCCCACACACTAGTCTGAGGAGGTCTCACTCTTGCATATGCTTGGGGCGCTCTACTCGTCGGAGGTCTCAACTCTTGTACATTTCTGGGGCATTCTAGTCAGAAGAGGTCTCATTCTCGCATGCCCTGCAGCACTGTACCAGAGGAGGTCTCACTCTGCAATCTCATGCAGCACTCTAGACAGAATAGGTCTCATTCTCTTGCACATGCCTGGGGCACTCTAGATAGAGGAAGTCTTGCTGTTTTGCATATGCTGAGGCACTCTATAGTCAGAGAAGATCTCTCTTGCCCATTCCTGGGGCACTCTAGTCCGAGGGCTCACTTTCTTGCACTTTTCTGCTTCTAGCCATGCTCCCTAAATTGGGTGCCCGATGGAAATTTTAGAGCTGTGAGAGTCACTAGATTTGTAACTAAATTGTCCAAGAATAGCTAAATTATCTCCCTGTCTCCTTCACATTTCTAAAATCTCCTTTTGGTTCAAAGAGTCGCCAGATCTAGCTACAAAATCACAATTAGCAATATTGACATTCCCCACATCCTCAACGAGCTTTAAAAAAAAAAAAAAAAAAAAAATCTTCTGTGATGTCATCATTATGCGTGCAGTGCAAGTCTCTTTTGCTTCCTGTGTGATGTCATCAGTCTGCGCCCAGCAGGAGGTGGAGCTGTTTTGCACTTTTGCAGCTGCTGAGAGTCCATTCTAAAGAAAACGAGACTCGTCTTCCATCGCTAAGCTCCAATTCTCAGTTTTACTCGTTCCCTCTAACAGAAAGAGATAAACACTAAGCTCTTCCCCAGCCCGAGAAGGAGCCCCCGATAGATTTCTAATTCTGAAAGCAACAGCAGAGAGGAAAATGCCTGCAGGAGCTTCTGCTCAGGTAGGAGATTGCCCCCAGCTTCCTGCCTTCTCTATATGAATACTAAAAAGAAGAAATGCCAGGCAGGGTCAGAGCAGTGGACCACTGAGCCCAGCATTCTGTCTCCACTAGGTGATCGGGATGTAGCCAGCAAAATACAAAAGTCTGTTTTATGTTGTTCTGTGGAAGAAATAAGAGATGGAGAAACTAATGAGTGTTTAGTTCCAAGGGCACACAAACTTATTTATTATCTTTGGGGCTGCTCCGATGGCTTGTACTCTCTGTCTCAGAGGGGGATTCTTTCTGTGGGGGGCAATCTCTCGCTTATGGCCCAGGCAGTGGCTGTGTTGCTCTCAGCTGCTGTATCCAAGGGGTGAGATGCTGGGACAGATCAAGCAGAAGAAGGCACTGGGTGTTAAATTATAATTTTACTGATTTGTTAAAAGTCAAATTAAAATTCATTTTATCCATAAGTATGAAGTTACAGTTGAATTCTGGTACAGAGATGTGCTTTTCTCCTGAGTAGGTACCCTTTGTTCAGACCTCTAAGCAGAGCTCCCCATGGTGATAGTTGAATGCACAAAAGCTCTCCCATTGACACACCGGGAATGCTAGTTGAGGGGTCCCCCCGAAAACAGTCCTACTCGAGTCTCACACTCATTCTCGAACACCCACCCCTGTGTCCTGGTCCCAACTAGGTGGAGATCCAGATGGATGTCTCCAGGTCTTACTTTGTCTCCTTAGTTGTTTAAATGGTGACTCCTCATGTTGAAAAGTCTTTAAATTCAGGTCCCTGCTATACCAGCCTGGCTCCCAGTGAGAATCACTTTGAATGCATATACAGTGTTGCTCCCAGCTTCTATGGCAGGGGGAAATGTGGAAAACAATGGTTTACATTCAGACAACAACCAACAAGGACTAAATTTAATAATCTGGGTAAACAAATAAGCGTGGGGGTAGCTTGCTTATTACGGCGGTTACTACCCGAAACCAATTAAGCCTGATACATCACTTTGAAAGCATATACAGCGTTGCTCTCTGCTTAAACAGCAGGGGAAAATGTAGAAAAGAGGATTTACATTCAGACAACATCCAACAAGGCAATGATCTGTGCAGTCAGGGTAAACAAGCATCGGGGTAACTTGCTTGATGCGGCGGTTACTACCCTTAACCATAAGCCTTATGCTCACCTTTGATGCAACTCCAACATTACTCTCTGCATCAATGACAGGGGATGGCAGGAAATTTGAATCAAACAGCAGCAAGGGCCCTGAATTTGGTGGTTGATGAATCAGAGAAGTATGGGAAAATAAGTGGAAGCTTGCTGGGCAGACAGGATGGGCCGATTGGTCTTTTTCTGCCGTCATTTCTGTGTTTCTATGTTAAGAATGGGGGGCTAAAAAACCTCAAAAACAGAGACATTTCTTCACTGAAGACAAAATCTTCCTTGACTGGGTGTTTTGATGTCACAGATGCTTTCCTCATTCACAGGGTGAATGAGCTCACTGATCTTCATCCCTTATTTATTTTATTTATCAGATTTTTATATTCCACTTTTCAAGGTGGATTACGTTCAGATACTGTGCTTATTTCTCTGTCCCCAGAGGGGGACAGACAATCTAAGTTTGTACCTAAGGTAATGGAGGGTAAAGTGACTTGCCCAAGGTCACAAGGAGGGGCAATGGGATTTGAACCCTGGTCTCCCTGGTTCAAAACCAGCTGCTCTACCCACTAGGCGGCTTACTCCTTTGACTGGCCAATGAGGATGATCTTCCCCAAAGAAGCAAGTTTTAAACACAGTCCCTTCTCAAAATAGATATCTTCTGGCTATCAGACCTCTAACACTGCCAAGCCTGACACAGGTGCTTGCCTCATTCAGGGAGGGAATGGGCTCAGGGGTCCTCTGCCTTGGAACAGGAGGCCCACAGGGGTTCTGACAAAAGTCTATCTTACTGCAACCAAAACCGAAAAGAGCCACTGGCAGGAAGTGCACGGTGGAGGTCCTCTTCAAAAGGTAAAAGCTTGATGAGGCAGGGAGGCCTGACTAGGAAGGAGAAAACAGACGTCTTTCTTGCTCTGTGTCTTATCAAACTCTAACCACCAGCTACACCTCGAATGACAAAATGGCTGGGTTAAAAAGGAAGTGAAGCATCCAATCCAGAACCTCCAGGTTGGGAGGGGCCAAAAGGGATGGATGGCTCATGATGAAATATCCAAACCTGGGACCTAGGGACAATTAGTGGTGACTGGGGGCGGAGGTCGTCCGGCCACATACGTATTTATGGACCTGTCCCACAGTGTTGTCTTTTTTTCACTTTCCTTCATGTCATTCCAGTGTCTCCCTTTAGTCTGCTTCCAGCCAACCAGTCCCTCCTCGCTCATTAATCTCCTTCCTCTCCTCTCTCTCTCTTGCCTGCTCACTCTCCCTATCCTGCCGTATAGCCTTCCTCTCATTTACTCCTCCAGCTCCCCAGTAAGTCCTCCCTGCTTTATTAGCTGCTACTTAATATTTCTAAAGTGCTGCACGAAATTTGCAGCACTGTACAAACATGCAAAAAGTCAGTCAGACCCTGCTGCATAGAGCTTACAATCTAATAAGACAAACATACAGGATAAGGGACTGCTGCTCCTGTGCCCCCCCCCCCCCCCCCCACCACCACCATGTCTGCTAAATCCACGCGTCTTCCTTTACTGTGAGCCACTGTTGTTAGCTACTTCTGGCAGGGCCAGGCAGGAGAGACTGGCGGCAGTAAGAAATAACCGATGGAAGCTGGCCTGTGGAGTTCTTACTCGGAGCAATGGGACCAACAGCAGCACAGAGGAAGAGCATCTGCAGTAGTGGTAGGAAGTGGGGCAAAGATCAGTCACACGGCTGCAGGCGTTGTGGGAAAAGCCATTACAGAGTGATATATTGGAAAAAGTGTGGGGGTATCGCGAAATACAGACATAAAAATGCTAAGGAGGTGGCAGCCTAGGAACTGCTTCCTGTGTGAAAAGGTGAAGTCTGGGAGCCGACAGATAGAAGGCAAGAGGATCAATGAGTGCTGAAGCTGATATTTTAAGGAAATGTATATATAGCTCAGTTTCTTTAAAATAAGCCTTCCTCTCCCAGTCTTATCATGGAACCCTTCACTGTATCTAATAAAGGTTAAAGAAACTACTACTGGGGATGATTATAACTGCCCACATATTATCATGCTATGCCTTTAATATCCTGTAATTACTAATCTTCAGAAGGATAGCCGAGTTAAGTCTGGTGTGGCAAACAATGACAGTCTGTAAGGTGCCACCCGACTCCTGTCGTCCTTTTTTTTTTTTTTTTTTAAATCTTTATTTAACACAAGAAAGAGACATTTACAAGTAAACGCTTGATGTACATTGTAAGCATATCTTTCAAATGTATAATGCCATGACTTTTTTTATATATATATAATTATCTGATCTTCATTTTCCTTCTTACTCCAAGTTATTGTTTCCCTGTTACATGTAACTGCTTTTCTGCACTATTGTTCAAATTGTAAAGTTTATTTTAATTGCACCCCTGTTTCTTGTGAACCTGCATGATGGGACTATCGTCTTGAATGTTGGTATATAAAAAAAACTTAAATAAATAAATAAATAAATGATGGTTGATTGTACATTAACCGTAAACATAATTAACAACATCTGGCTGTGCATGTGGTGGCAGGTTATAATAAATGCTTTTAATATACCACTCCTGCGTACATTTTTTAGTTTTTGGTGGGTTTTTTTACACCATTCACACTAACCATTCATACCCTAATTCTCACATCCGCACTTGAATCATTCTTCCAGTCAAACCGGCTGAGCTCTGATGTCTTCTCCAAACAATGCGTGCAAAGCGCTTATTGTTCATTAGTGAATATGACAAGTCACGTGGTGAGTTGTGGTTGGAGCGTATATGTTAGACGTACACGCATTACCAGTCACTGGGGTAGTGACTGATTAAAAGTGACTGGCGGAGGGTTTCTGGCAATTGAGCGTGCGTCAAGTCCCAAAGCTTTAAGTACTCCCGTGATACCTTACGATTAGTACATGTGACATCCGATCTCTCAACTTGCATCCAATCCGCCAGCTTCCGGAACCACATAAGGGGCGTGGGACTGAGAGGCTTAATCCAGTTAACGAGGATACACGCTTTGGCCAAACAGGTCACCGTATGCATGTATTTCACGACGGCTTTCGTAGCGACAGATAGCCATTGCGTGGAGCCTAGCAATATAAAATCTCCAGTGAGAGGTGGTTTTTGCTGGATGGAGCCTTCTATGACTTGGAACATTGCACTCCAAAAGGGGAATACAGAAGGGCAAAACACGAAATTATGTCGCATTGTGCCTCTATCTCTGTGGCCCTTCAGACCTGTATCTGTAGTGGAAATGTGCATCTTGCAGGCACATACATTATCTATATGCAGTTTATGTAACGACTTAAATTGCATTTCCTGAATCTTGACATCCACTGCTGTGGAAAAGACATATCCAAAATATTTTAATATGTCCTTTTGGGATACCAAATGTCCCAGTAGGTTCGACCATGATTTGGCTGTTGGTGCACAGAGATGTTCAGTCTCTTTGCTAAATCGCAGTTTATAGCAAAATGACAATGAGTTATAATCTTTTTTTACCTTAGCAAATATGTTAATAACAGATATTGGGCCAAAAAGATTTGTGGGTGCAAGACAGTGGGGTAGATTTTAAAAGCCTTGCGTGCCGGCGTGCGCAAAGCCCCGGGACGTGCGTAAGTCCCGGGGCTTTGCTCGGGGGGGGCGTGGCGGCAGTCAGTGGGCGGGGCCGGAGGTGTGACGGTGGTCTGGGGGTGGGGCCGAGTGCTCCGGCACAGCGGCCTGTGCCGGGGCAGGGAGCCAGAGGCAGGCGTAACTCAACGAAAAAAGGTAGGGGAGGGGGATTTAGTTAGGGCTGGGGGGTGGATTAGATAGGGGAAGGGAGGGAAAGGTGGGGGTGACAAAAGAAAAGTTGCCTCGGAGGGAACGGAGGCAGGCTGCGTGGCTTGGCGCGCGCAGGCTGCCATTTTTACACAGCCTTGCACGCGCCGAACCTGGATTTTAAAAGATACTCACGGCTACGCACGTATCTTTTAAAATCCGGCGTACTTTGGTTCGCGTGCGCATACTTTTTAAAAATCTGCCCCAGTGTGCGCAGCAGATAGTGTCTCGCTTCCAAAAAAATATAGAATTGCTTAGGTGGTATTTGAAATTGGGAGCTCAATTGATCGAAAGAAATGACTGTTTGGCTGGTTACACAGTATAAGTCCTCCAAAGATATTACGCCATTTGATGCCCATTTTTTTTTTTTTGAATCTTTTTTATTAGGATTTTCATAATCAAACAACTTTCCAATTTACCTTGAACAGTGCAAGAAATGAAACTTTAACCCCCATAACCCCTTATTTCCCCCCCCCCCCTTACCCCCTTCCTCTGCAGCAGGACAAACAAACAGTAACATTTACAAAGACAAAGGTATCTCCCTCCATTTGAGTATCTACTAATTAGATGCTAGGCGCGTATTCTCCTGGTATTGATGTCTGGTGAGTTTTTGAATAATGTCTCTCTTGGAAGCTGGGAGTGACCACCAAAACTTATTCCATATGGAGAGGCACTCAGTCCGTTTCACCAATTTCTGCGTAGACGCCGTCCTAAGTTCGTGCTGACATAAAGTTTCGAGTCTACCTTGCCACTGCTCCCTCGTAGGTCTCTCCGTTGAGATCCACCTCGACAAAATAGCTTGAACAGCTACGAGCAGGGCTTTATGCAGAAACTGTTGATCATATTCTGACAGTGTTTGAAGTGAGTCATTTGGCAAATGCAACAGACACAGTGTAAGATCCTTAGGTATCTGAATTCCCCAAATCCTTCCCAACCGTTCCAGTACCTCCTCCCAAAACAAAACCAGCGTGTCACACTCCCACAAACTGTGTAAATATGTACCCTTATGAGTCTGACATTTAATACACAAATCGGAATCAGCTAATTTTGCAATATACAATTGGGATTGGGGTATATATATGCAATGCAGAATTTTGAACCTCATTTCGCATAGAATCACATTTTCTGACAACTTATAACTACTCTGCAAGAGGTGCATAATTAGACGGTAGTGATAAGTAAATATCAGCATGAACGACCCATTTATTTTGTATAGAAACCACCGCTGAAGTGAACTTCAACTCTTTTAAGGCTCGAGAGAACACAGAGCAAGAATGTCGTTTTTTACATCCTGGATCTATGACATTATCTAAATTTTCCCAATGAGCCCTATTTATCTGAAGCCCTGGGACACATAGTGTCTGATCTGCAAATAGGCATAGAAATCATGGTTATGTATCTCATACACTTCCTGGAGTTCCGTAAAGCTCCATAATATCCCTGTCCTGGGAGCATCTAGCTGGTATACGTTTTTCAGGCCCTTCATTCCCCAAGCCCGGAACACCGAACTCGAGATCCCTGGTATAAATTGGGGGTTTCCCCTCAGCGGAATATGTGGAGTCAAACATGTCCCCATTTTCAGTTTATTTAAGCATAAGAAACGCCAGGCTTTCCTACCCGAACATAGGATCATACTCTTTTTACAATGTGCTGGTACCAGTGATCCCGGCAGTTGTATAAGGGCGGCACCATTCCATTAGGAATTCAAGTGGTGTGTATAGGCCTGTCCCATCCAACCAGTCTCGAATATGTCGTAATAAGCATGCAAGATTATAATCTCTCCAGCTCGGGCATTCCAAACCTCCTTGATTTCTTTCTAGCCGTGAGGTATCAAGGGAGAGCCTAGCTTTGCGTCCCCTCCAAAGGAACTTCCGCACTATCTTCTTAATACTGTTTATATCTCCCGAGGTTAGCCAAAGTGGGATCTGTTGCAGAATGTAAAGCCACCGCAGCAGTTCTAGCATCTTTAATAAGGCTATTCTCCCTGTCAAGGACAACGGTAGGTTCTCCCACATTTTAAGTTTGTTAGTCAACATTTGATGCCCATTTTTCAAATATCTGGTGGTTCAGTCCTGGTAAGAACGCCGGATTTCCAGTCAAACTCATCAGTTTAGTGCCGAAAGGATTTACCATTGAACTCACGGCAAAAGTACTGCCAAGCCAGTCTAAGTGGTTTTATTAAAATATGATTTCTAATAACCGCAGGTAGATCAACCCTTCGACTGTGTAACACATTTATAGGTTTCAGGGGGCTCACAATATCTGTTATTAATTCTGGGACTTCAAACTTCTACTGTGCACGATACCATTCCCAACAAAAACGCAGCTGGCAGGCCGTGTTGTAGAAATAGAAATGTGGCAGTTTCAAGCCTCCATATTTTTTTGACAACATAAGTCCCGTACTTTATAGCTCACGCGGGCTTTCTTTCCTCGCCACGGAACTAGGATCAGCGCTGTACGTATCTGCAAGTAATCGGAGCGCCTAAGCCATACTGTAAGCATTTGCAGTTTGTAGAGCAATTTCGGCAAAAGGGCCATCTTGAATAGGGCGCTTCTACCAAGCAATGACAGGGGTAGGTCCTTCCAGATTGTCACTTGCTCCCTCCCGCATGCTTTCTATCAAAGTAGAGATATTCATATCATACAATTGAGAGAGATCTCGCGGGATCTGCAGCCCCAAATATTTGGAAGACCTTTTGGACCATGATAGAGGAAAGACGCCTTGCCATGTCGCTTATAATGAGGGTGATATAGGCAGTGCTTCGGATGTAGAAAAATGTGTTTTCAAGCCAGCGAACTGCCCGAACTGCTCGATAAGATTCATTAGTGCTGGTAGGGCAGTAGGGGGATTTCTTAAAAAGAGGTGCATGTCATCAGCAAATGAACCCATTTTATACTTTTTTGACCCTGGATGAAAGCCCTGAATATCCAGGGATTCTTTTATTTTGATAATCAGTGGCTCTACTGTCAGGATGTATAGTATTTGTCCTTGTAATTTAATTTATATAGGGCAAACATCGCGTCCCATTCGTTGTCGTATTATTGAGCACCGGAGCCGCATTAAGGCACTACGTGAACATGCCCCTTTAGTAAGTCATTGGGTTGAAAGTAATCACACTGTGGAAGAAATTCGGTTCTTTGTGATTAAACAAGTCACTCTTCAGCATGGGGTAGACTTGTCTTTGATGTTAAGAAAGATTGAACAGCGATTCATTTACAGTTGGCGTACAATTGCCCCGGCAGGATTAAATGGACCAATAGAGTGGAGTGCATTTTATTAACAGATGTAATTTAGTATTGCCCTTGCAACATTTGTGATAATTGGCTTCGGTTGTTAAAAGATAATTGAATTGATTGTCGAAATGGCTATTGTTTCCTCTATATAAAGTTTTTGGATATGCTGGTAGTTCACATTTCAGCGGGTGACGATGTGTTTCGTCACTTCCGATTAACGTGAGTATCGGAAACCTTTCGTTTTGTGATGTAGGTAATCCTGTGGTTAACGGTAAGCGTTATTTTCAATTTAATGGTAACCCTCTGTTTATATTGTTGCAGAATATGTTTTCTTGAGATTGTAGGTCGGCGGTTCCATAATAGATGTGTAAACATGTGAAGTTTTAAAGGCATCATAATAGTTAAAGGGAACGCCGCGCTACACAGATGTTTGAAAAACGTGTTCAGTAAACAGAAGGGAACGCTGTATTGGATGAACTTTAAAGGACGTTTTGAGTCATATATATGACAAGTTTTCTATCTTTAGGTAGGTATGGCCTTTTAATAAATCAGATCTGAGTTTTCACTCAGGTGTTCAGTATAGGGTTAGGAGAAAAATTGTGTGATTTGATCATAAATAGATTTATTATACTTTATGGTTTAAAAATTAGGGGAAGGGAAATGACGTATTGTAGTTTGTAAGGTTTTGGGAATAGGGTTAAACTAGTTTTTATTTTTGGGTACTTATAAAACTTGCTTTCAATTTAGTGTAATTTATTGATAGCTGTTTACATGTGTTTTTCAGTGTATCAGCATATTTAAAATATATGAATAACATCAGTCCCTGAGGAAGCCCCTAACGATAGGGGTGAAACGAAGAGATCTTGTATCATCTTTTGTCAGACATACGAACGAACAAATGATCCTGGTCACGAAAATATGTGACATATGTAATTATTAATTGATTAATCTATAAGCATTTGTGAAATTAATTTACAATAAGAATTCATGCTAATGTTTGAAATTTGCATCTCAAAAAAAACATATTTTTTAACTTGTGGGTATGAATGTGTGAGTGTGCTAGCTTAGTTTTATTGTCTATGTAGGTTTACATGTGTGATATTTTTGAATAAATTTTGTATGTTTTATATATACAGTTTGGCTCTCTTATATTTGTGTGAATTCATGACAGGATGTATAGTAGGGCAGACAATGGGCATCCTTGACTTGTACCACTTTCTAGGGAAAACAACTCAGATAATTCACCATTTATGTTTATACAGGCAGTGGGCATCATATACAATAGTTTGAGCCATGCTATAAATGTTGATGGAAAACCATCATATAGATCATATAGTCCCATTGGACGTCATCGAACGCTTTCTCAGCATCTAAGCTAGCAATTAAGCCATCAGGATTTTCTAAGGACCATAGCTTACGTATATTAGTAACTCCATTCCTGTTCTTTACAAAGCCAGCCTGGTCTGGAGCAATGAGATCAGGAGCAATTATTGGCTAATATTGAGGCTAAGATTTTAATATCCACATTAATCAGTGAAATGGGCCTATAGGAGCCTGCCTGTGTTAAGTCTTTGCCTGGCTGCCTGCCTGTGTTAAGTCTCATTTCTGGAGACCAGCAGCCTTTTTGGACCCAGGTCTGGTATAGATTTTGCAAGGGGGTGACTACGTCCTCTTTCAGGAATTTATAAAATTCCGCCCCAAAGCCATCCAACCCCAGTGCCTTTGCCAGAGACGGCCGAGGAATTGCATATGATATTTCCGAGGTAGGGATGGGATTCGCTAATCTTTGAGGCCAACCTCTGAGATCTGTGGGAGCTGTAAATCCGCAAAAGAATTTTTTTGGGCGTTTTTATCTGTTTCCTTTTTGGAATATAATGTTTGTAAAACTTAAGCATTATTGCCGTGATGTTGGCTTGGGAGGTTTGAATGTTTCCACTAGAGTCAACCATATTCGTAATGAAGTGTTTAGGTTTGATGTTTTTGATTAACCGTGCTAACAGTTTGCCGGCCTTATTGCCTTGCCTAAAAGATTGGGTTTTAAATTGGAGAATGTGCTGCACCTCCCTTTGATATAGAAAGTGATTAAGTGTTTTTGTAACCAAAGTTATTTCATCTTGCAGCGAGTTAGCCAAACTAGCGATATGCTTTTTTTTTTTTTTTAGGTCTCTGAGTCGACGTTGTAATGAGAGTATCTCTTGATCTCGGAGTTTATTTTTATGAGCTACATACGCTATTATTTGTCCTCGTAGTACAGCTTTAGCAGCGTTCCAGTAGGTATCACTTGCAACATCTGCTTCAGGATTGAATTCAGCATATTCTTCCCATTTATTTTGTAGGGATGTGACAAACTCTGTATCATGGTAAAGTAGGCGAAAGCCTCCACTGGTAGGGAGTTTTGGGCCGTGTCAGGATAGCTAAATCTATAGATATGTGCACATGGTCTGAAACCGCTAGAAGATCAATACTGGCATCTCGAAGCTTAGGGAGCATATATCAGTTGAGATTAGGAAAAAATCTATCCTTGAATAGGAATTATGGACCTTTGAGTAATATGTAAAATCTAATTCTGTTGGATGGAGAACTCGCCAAGCATCTATCGGTTGGAGCTCTTTCGTTAAAAAATATATCCCCTCTGTGCCTCTGCCGGGGGTTCCAGTTCTAATTGGGTTAGTATCTAATTTAGGGTCCAGCGGCAGGTTGAAATCTCCTCCCAGTATTACTTTATGCTGAAGATGGTGGCCTATTTCAGAGGTCAGACCCACAAAGAATTCGAGGCCACAGACATTAGGGGCATAAATATTGCACAACAGAATTTTCTGTTGGTCAATAGTGCCGCATAGGATTATGAAGCTACCATTTTAATCTTTTTCTTGGTGTTCCAAGACAAATGGACAATCCTTATGGATTACGATGGCAACTCCCCTACTTTTTGTAGAGTAGGATGCATAATAGCATTGACCTACCCAATCTTGTTTTAATTTTCCATGCTCCTTGTCATTCAAATGGGTTTCTTGCAAGGACCCTATTTGTGTTTTTGCCCTCTTTAAATGGTCCAAAATCTTTTTTCGTTTAATAGGGGAATGTAATCCCCGCACATTGAGGGATACTAATTTCAGATCAGTTCAGCATTGCTACGCCAACGTAGTAAGCAGTGATAAGGTCTTGAAACCCCGCCCAGCCTCGAGGTCCCAGTTCTAAACACATTATCAAGTACTTTTACATTATTTTTCCTAGAGTAAGACATCACAGCCAGTCAAACAACACCCGCACTCTGTCGATTATTTCTTGTTCTACATTTTACTACATTCATTCCCTCAGGCATACTTACGCTCTGAATCATACATTCAGTCACACAACACATCCACACCAAAAACCTTGCTCCTAATGCACATCCTCCCCAATTTGGTTCTGATCCGCTTCCTTCTGGGTGAAGATATGTCCGTCGGGCTTGCCCATTATAAAGCGATCTGTTGCAGACCAGTAGTTCGCAATCGGGTATAGACTGGAGGATTCGCTGTCCCATCGTTCCAGGGGGGCTTTGAATTGCTTTTTAGTAACCATCACCACTGGTCACCCGGTCAGTGTTGGCTCTCAATAATTACTGGAATAGGAGGGAGAGCTGTCGCTATGCAATATGGAAAGTTGTAAAGCGTAACAGTCAATCGATCCAAATACTATTCTCAGCTATTTCGAGCTGCCTTTGGTTCACCGTGAGCAATAGGTCCTTCCTTCTTTCTGTTAGAAACGCTGCTGCGATGCCTACCATGAGTGGCAGGAAGGAAGGCCTTTAATGGGACGAATAGGCCCCAGTCCATTGCGTTTCCATTGTTTAGATTCAAATGGCGCAGGAGTTTAGGAATCCTGTTGGGCATGATTCTCGGAATATAATGATGCCATGAATTTTAGCGCTGATTCTTTAGATAAACATGTAGTCGTTTTCCCAGCGTGGGTAATTTTTAACTTGGCGGGATATTGCAGAGTGAATCTGATTCCTTTTTTATAACGTGCTGCACATATGCCTGAGAGGGCCCGTCGGTCCTCTGAGACTTTTGCTGAATAGTCATTGAACAGGAGGATCCGGGAATCTTCATATTTTAGGGGTTCTTGGCAAAGTTCAATATCCTAACTATCACCGGCCTCGGTTTAGTAGTGTTTTGGTTGGCTGTCCCCAATCGGTGGCTCTTTCCACTACCACCGGTTCCGTCGTCAAAGATAGGCCCAAAGTTTCTGGCAGCCACACTTGGACTAGCGGCACTAGACCGGGATCTTTCACCGATTCCGGGACGCCAAGGTTACGTAAATTGTTTTGCCATCCTCTATTCTCTTGATCTACGAGTTGATCTTTCAAGACCGCATTTTCTTTCTTTAAGGCTTGCAATTCTATCTCTGTACATCCATATGTGTTTCCTGTGTCACCATTCGGGACTCTAGTTCTTTGATTCTACGATTATGTGTCTCAAAAGATTCTTTTCTTTCGTCTGTTGACGATTGCAATTTGATTAATTTGTCTTCCAAAAGCGCTGATCCATGTTTGGAAATTTCTTTAATTAAATCAGCTTTGAGCTCTTGCATCGATTTTTCAAACTCCGACGCCATTTGCAAATCTCCAGCCTTTATCTTATCCTGCGTTTGTCATTGCGGTCTCGTCGTCATTCCTTCTCGCACCTCTCATTAGTCACGCTGCTGGTGGTCACTTGCCGTTTGTGAGAATTTTTCACAAATAACAACAAAATCAAGGTGCTCAAGGGGCAGCCCGAGCAGAGTTCTTCAGGTTCCCAACTTCACAGCTGCATGACGTCACCGGACGTCCCTCCTGTCATTCTTTATTAAGTTAGTGGTTCAAAAAGGGAGAGCTTCATAATGACAGGTATTAAACATTGCAATCCTGCCCTCTCTGTACAAACACTGCTGCAGGTTTGTAACCTGGGATACTGCAGTCAGCTCTGACTCTGATGGGACCCTGAGCATACCCGAGACACAGAAGAGGCAATTTGGGACCCTCCTGGGTGTGAGAAGAGAGAACAGGAGTCCCACAAAGAGAGATTCTGTGTCCCATGTTCTGGGTGTCACTGGTTTCCGGTTGCAGTAGTCCTGCTCCTGGACTGTGTGTTATGTGACTGTGAATTATATACACCAGGAAGCTCCCTCCTACCCTTCTGAGCCCTGGTACTGGGAGATGTAATGCAGAAGGTGCTGAGTGTTTCTGGTTTGTGTTTCAGGTCCCAGTAACCTTTCAGGACATCGCTGTCTATTTCTCCCAGGAGGAGTGGGAGGATTTAGAAGAATGGCAGAAGGAGCTTTACAAGGAGGTGATGAAGGAGAATTATCAGATGCTCAGCTCACTAGGTAAGGAGAGACGTTTTTAAGAAATTCATATTTTTAGGAGGGGAAAACAGAATGTTATTTGATTATTGAGTGAAGTTCAGCTTTCTGCATTGCCAGGGGCTGGGAATTCTACAGAGGCAGCATTCATTGCCCCAGTGGAGGACACAGAGTCGTCATTGCTCAGAGGTGACACCTAATGGTTGGATTCATATTCCATGATTGCAGGGCTCTGGAAGGTGCCTTGACATCTGCCCCCTCCCCTTCCAGCCCAGGGCCATCATTGCAATGAGCAGGCTCAGCGTTTTGGGAGGAATGTAAAATGGGGGGAGAAATTCCCAGGTAGCTGCGAATGAAAAATAAAGGTACCAGAACCAATGCTGGATCTGAATGAACTGGAAGTATAAAGCAGCAGGAGAAAACCACCAGGTCACAAGAAGAAAGAAAGGAAAAGTATTTCTTAGCAATTGTGTGAAAGAGGACGTCGATGGGGATAAATGACAGGAGGTATGAGGGAAAATATTTCTTAGTAATTACAATGATGAAGAGGAGGGGATGGGGATAAATGAGGGAGGGGAGGTGGGAGAGGAGTGTAACAGGATAGAAAGGGAAAGTATTTCTTAGTAATTGTAGTGAGGAAGAGGAGGGGATGGGGATAAATGAGGGAGGAGAGGTGGGAGAGGAGTGTAACAGGATAGAAAGGGAAAGTATTTCTTAGTAATTGTAGTGAGGAAGAGGAAGGGATGGGGATAAATGAGGGAGGGAGGTGGGAGAGGAGTGTAACAGGATAGAAAGGGAAAGTATTTCTTAGTAATTGTAGTGAGGAAGAGGAGGGGGATGGGGATAAATGAGGGAGGGGAGGTGGGCGAGGAGTGTAACAGGATAGAAAGGGAAAGTATTTCTTAGTAATTGTAGTGAGGAAGAGGAGGGGGATGGGGATAAATGAGGGAGGGGAGGTAGGCGAGGAGTGTAACAGGATAGAAAGGGAAAGTATTTCTTAGTAATTGTGAGGAAGAGGAGGGGGATGGGGATAAATGAGGGAGGGGAGTGTAACAGGATAGAAAGGGAAAGTATTTCTTAGTAATTGTAGTGAGGAAGAGGAGGGGGAGGGAGATAAATGAGGGAGGGGAGGTGGGAAAGGAGTGTAACAGGATAGAAAGGGAAAGTATTTCTTAGTAATTGTAGTGAGGAAGAGGAGAGGATGGGGATAAATGAGGGAGGGGAGGTGGGGGAGGAGTGTAACAGGATAGAAAGGGAAAGTATTTCTTAGTAATTGTAGTGAGGAAGAGGAGGGGATGGGGATAAATGAGGGAGGGGAGTGTAACAGGATGGAAAGGGAAAGTATTTCTTAGTAATTGTGAGGAAGAGGAGGGGGATGGGGATAAATGAGGGAGGGGAGTGTAACAGGATAGAAAGGGAAAGTATTTCTTAGTAATTGTAGTGAGGAAGAGCTTTCCTTGCATAAAGCCTCTTGTTTTTTCCCCGTAATGGAGGCCATTCAAGAATTGATTGATCTTGAGTGGGGCACCCCTGAGGCTAATTTCAAAGGGAGTCAGATTTTGGAAGGCCTGTACCCTCTGGATCCAGTCGTAAGAGAGCACTTATGTTGTCCTAAGGTGGATGCACTTGTGTGTGCAGTCTCCAAGTGGACCACTATTCCTGTGGAAGGAGGTGCAGCCTTGATGGATGTTCATGATAAAACGATTGATAGTATCCTTAAGGAAGCCTTTGAAGCCGTAGCAATGACTCTGCAGATTGATTCTTGATGTCCCCTGGTGGCTCTTATTTGCTTCTCTCCCAGGAGGTCGATGATTCTGGGGTAAATTCCAGGGCAGTTATGGAACCAGCTGCTGCCTTTTTGGCACATTGTGGGCTGTGATTTGGTCTGCAACTCAGCCAGACTGGATGGCTTCGATAGTGGCGGCCAGGCGTCAATTATGGTTGAGAAATTGGTCGGCCGATGTGATTTCAAAGGCTGATCTCACCAAGTTGCCCTTTCAAGGCTCGCTTTTGTTTGGCAGCAAATTGGAGAAACTGGCCAGTAAGTGGGGAGAATCTTCGGTTCCTCGTTTGCCGGAAGATAAGTATCAGGTGCAGAGCTCCCCCAACATGAGAGGTCGTGCTAGGGGATCCAAGCGTTTTGATCCTATAGAGGAGCGACCTTTCAAAGGACTTGATCTTTTGGTAGGTCTCAGGCCTTGTCCCCGTCAACCCAGAAGAGGTGCAGGCTCGTATAGTGGAACTTCCTGAACCTCCCAATGAAGTTTTGCCGACCTTCCCCTGGGAACAGGAGATAGGGAGACGCCTCTCTCTCTTATCAGAGGTCGGTTGAAATCACATCGGATCAGTGGGTCCTGGAGGTGATACGAGAAGGGTATGCAATAGAGTTTCGCATTGTTCCATGCTACGTGTTCATGGAGTCTCCCTGCCACTCCCCGCAAAAGAAGTGGGCAGTGGAGGGTACATTGGCAAGTCTCCTTAGTCTGAAGGCTGTGGTCCCTGTGCCCACGTCGCAAGAAAACACGGGGCGATATTCCATTTATTTCATTGTGCCAAAGAAGGAGGGCTCCTTTCGTCCCATCCTGGGTCTCAAAGGCGTCAACTGTCATCTGCAAGTGAAGCGTTTTCGAATGGAGACCTTATGCTCAGTGATCATGGCCATTCAGTTGGGAGAATTTCTGACCCCTGTGGATCTGTCCAAGGCGTATCTTCCCATTCCCATCCAACTAGAACATCAACGCTTCCTGCGGTTCACCTTTCTGGGATGCCATTATCAGTTTCGGGCACTGCCCTTTGGTCTGGCCACCGCTCCCAGAACTTTTCCAAGGTAATGGTGGTGGTTGCGGCAGAGTTGAGAGAGGATGGAATCCTGGTACACCCATATTTGGACGACTGGCTGATTTGTGCCAAGTCGCTGGAAGAGAGCCGCCTGGTGACTCGCAAGCCGATTTCTCTGTTGCGGGAGCTCAGCTGGTTGGTGAACCTAGCCAAGAGCAGTCTTCAGCCTACTCAGTCGTTGGAATACCTGGGGGTTTGGTTCGACACGAAGCAGGGCAAGGTGTTCCTGCCAGAAGTTCTAATTCAGAAGTTGCTAGCTCAATTCCATCTGTTGTTGAACACTCTGATTCTGTGTGGTCTTGACTTAATGGCAGCGACCCTGGAAGTGGTACCATGGATGAGGGCGCATATGCATCCTCTTCAGCACTTCCTGCTATCTCGGTGGAAGCCGCAGCCCCAGGACTATTCGATGCGGCTCCATCTGCCGATGGAGGTCTCCTCTCAACTGCAGTGGTGGCTGCAGGCAGATCATCTACGGAAGGGAGTTTCCCTATCCCCGCCGGACTGGCTAGTTCTGATGACAGATGCGAGTCTCCTGGGATGGGGAGCTCACTGTTAGGAACTGACAGCGCAAGGGCACTGGAATGCAGAAGAGTCTCTCTGGAACATCAATCAGCTGGAAGCCAGGGCGGTCCAGTTGGCATGTTTACAGTTTGGCGTCAAGCTGCAGGTTCAGTCGGTCGGCCTACATCAATCGGCAGGGAGGTACCAAGAGCCAGCAAGTGTCGCAGGAAATAGCTCAACTTATGGAGTGGGCAGAAGTACATCTCCAGATGATATCAGCCTCAGATATTGAAGGCAAAGAAGACGTAAGAGCAGACTTTCTCAGCAGAGAGAGTCTAGACCCAGGAGAGTGGGCATTGTCAGACAAAGTGTTTCAGCTGATTTGGGATTGCTGGGGTCTCTTGTTCCTAGACCTGTTGGTGACCTCGCACAATGCGAAAGTTCTGTGATTCTTCAGCCGCAGAAGAGATCCAGAGTCATTGTGGATCGATGCCCTAGTGCAGGAGTGGCCGGAAGACAAGTTGCTGAATGCCTTTCCTCCATGGCCCATGTTGGGCAGACTGATTCGAAGAATTGAATGCCACAGAGGGATGGTGCTCTTGGTAGCTCCAGACTGGCCCAGGAATCCATGGTATGCGGATCTGCGGAGGCTCCTGGTGGAGTTGCCTCTTTGACTTCCAGCACACAGGACCCTGTTGTGGCAGGGACCTGTCCTTCACGAAGATCTGACTCGATTTTGTCTTACGGTATGGCCCTTGAAAGGACTCGCTTGCTGAAACGTGGATCCTCTGTGGCAGTGATCTCCACCTTGCTAAGAGCTAGAAAGTTCTCCACTTCCTTGGCCTATGTGCAGGTTTGGAGAGCGTTTGAGGCCTGGTATGAGGATCGAGGTACTCTTCCTTTCCTTGGTCAGGATTCTGCTTATTTTGGAATTTTTGCAGGCTGGCTTGAATAAAGGCTTGGCTTTCAGTTCCTTAAAGGTACAGGTAGCGGCTCTCACCTGTTTCAGGGGGTCAGGTAAATGGTGGATCCTTGTCGGCTCATCCTGATGTGGCCCATTTTCTGAAAGAAGTGAAATTGCTGCCTCCTTTGCAGTTTCCGGTTCCCCTATGGAGTCTTAATTTGGTTTTGGAGTTTCTGGCAGGCCCTACATTTAGACCACTATGTACTCTGTCCTTGTAGTTGCTGACCTTGAAGGTGTTTCTTGTGGCAATTTGTTCTGTGCGTAGGGTTTTCGAACCGCAGGCCTTGTCCTGCTGGGAGCCATTTCTCCAGGGCAGTCCAGCTGCGTACTGTTCCTTCCTTTTTACCAAAGTTTTACTTGAATCAATCCATCTTTCTGCCGTCTCTGGACAGAGAGGGAGATGCAGAGGTGCATCGTCTGTTGCGACCCTTGGATGTCAAGAGACGTATTGACAGGTAACTGGAAGTTATGCGGAAATCGGATCGCCTGTTTGTTCTGCATGGCGAGGCCGGCTAGACAGGGAGAGCCGGCCTCGTGAGCTACGATAGCTCGCTGGATTAAGGAGGCCGCGTCTGTGGATGCTGAGCAGCCATTGCCTAGTCAGATTAGGTCTCATTCCACTAGGGCTCAGGCAGTGTCATGGGCAGAGGTTAGACCGTTGTCTCCCATCGACATTTGCCGAGCTGCGATGTGGTCTGGATGTGCAGGCCCGGGAGGATGCGGCCTTTATGCGTGTGGTTTTGACTGGAGCGCGGGCAGCCTCCCACCCTCTTCGGGAGTAGCTTGGGTACATCCCACTGGTTCTGGATTCATCTGACCGGATGCTAAGAAATGAGAAATTACTACGTACCTGATAATTTCCTTATCTTCAGGACAGTCAGATGAATCCAGCTTCCTTCCCTCGGCTGCCAGATGATCCTTCTGTGTGCTGACGTTTTACAGGGCTTACTGGTCCCTAGCTTAGTGTTATTACTTTCTTTTCTGAGCTCAGTGTTGCCTGTTGGCTGAGTATTGAAATGGTTATCTGTTTTTTAATCAAGTCTTTTGCTAGTCTGTCCACTGTTGCTTTTGACGAGAATACTGGCGGGCCGAGGTCACTGCCGGGCTATATGTACTGTGACGTCTGCTGGCAGAGGTGCATAACCCACTTCTCCTGGATTCATCTGACTGAAGACAAGGAAATTCTCAGGTAAGTAGTCATTTCTCATTTTACCAGCAGTCTTGAGAGTATCAGAATTACCCTCCTTCCTTTGGCTTAGATAATGCCAACCATTTTATTACAGGTTTGCTTTACTCTGAGGGATTACTGTAGTAACTTTAGTAGCCAGGCAAAACATTTCTTACTAGGAAACGTGACAGCGGGATCTTAGCAGATTAAAGAATTAGCAACATTATGACATGACCCTAGCCTGGACTTGCATAGGAAGGTGGTAAAGAAGCCGAGCTGACTAATCCACTGACCAGAGCTGTTTCTCACCCCTGCTGTGACCTCTGACCAGGCTTCTCCCTTTGGAATCTCTGAGGCTGCATCTCGTGCTCTGATTGTCTCCACTCTCCTCCGGTCTCCTGAAATGCCTCCTGCTAAAAGGGAGCTCACCCTGTCACTTGCGAGCCGCGGAGCGGGTTCTCAGCACACTGCTGAGGGTTGTTTCAGCTTCTCTGGGATGGTCAGCGACCCATTGCTTTCACTCCCTGCTGTTTGCAAGGGCTTACTAATGTATTACCTATGCATTACATTGAGAATTGGATCAAGGATGAACGCTTGATGTGATTTTCTTGGATTTCAGCAAAGCTTTTGATACGGTCCGACGTAGGAGGCTCAGGAATAAAATGAGAAGCTTGGGACTTGACACCAAGGTGGTGGCGTGGATTACAAACTGTTTGACTGACCAGAGACAGCGTGTAAGGGGACACGGAACCCCACGCTGAAGAGAGAGCCGTGTTAAGCGGAGTGCCACAGGGATAGGTATTAAGACCTGTTCAATGTCTTCGTGAGCGACATTGCGGAAGGGATAGAAGGTAAAGTTTGTCTATTTGCAGATGATACTAAGATCTGCAACAGAGTGGACACGTCGGAAGGCATAGAGAGAATGAAAAGTGATTTAAGAAAGCTTGAAGAGTAGTGAAAGATTTGGCAGCTGGGATTCAGTGCCAAGAAGTGCAGAGTCCTGCATCTGGGATGCGGTAATCCAAAAGAGCTGTATGTGATGGGGGGTGAAGGGCTGTTGTACACGGAGCAAGAGAGGGACCTTGGGGTGATTGTGTCTGATGATCTGAAGATGGTGAAGCAACGTGACAAGGCGATAGCTAAAGCCAGAAGAATGCAGGGCTGCATAGAGAGAGAAATAACCAGTAAGGAAAAGGAGGTGATAATGCACTTGTACAGGTCCTTGGTGAGGCCTCACCTGGAGTACTGTGTTCGGTTCTGGAGACCGTATCTCAAAAAGGATAGAGACAGGATGGAGGCGGTCCAGAGAAGGGCGACCAAAATATTGTGGGGTCAGCATCGGAAGACTTATGAGGAGAGGTTGAAGGATCTTAATATCTATACTCTGGAAGAGAAGGGGGTACGGGGGATATGATACAGACCTTCAGAAACCTGAAAGGTTTTAATGAAGCAGAAACTTTGAACCTTTTCCATTGGAAAGAAATCAGTAGAACTAGGGGTCATGAAATTAAACTCCAGGAGGGTGACTCTTCATGGAGAGATTGATGGATGCCTGGAATGCCAGGAGGGTGACTCTTCATGGAGAGATTGATGGATGCCTGGAATGCCAGGAGGGTGACTCTTCATGGAGAGATTGATGGATGCCTGGAATGCCCTCCCGGAGGAGACAGTGAAGAAAAAAAACAGTAAATGGGTTCAAAAAGGCATGGGATAAACACTGTGGATCCTTAAAGCCTAGAGTTGGAAATTAAGAAACAAGGGGTATCCAGCATGGAGTGGCAACTACTCCCGCTAACAGAAGGCTTGGGCAGTTAGCTTACATGATTTTGACGCAACCTGCACAAAGCAGCAGTTACTACCCTTAACAGAAACAAGGGGGTAACATGCACGGAGCGGCAGTTACTACACTTAACAGAAACATGGGGGTAACCTGCATGGAGCGGCAGCTACTACCCTTAACAGAAACATGGGGGTAACCTGCACGGAGTGGCAGTTACTACCCTTACCAGAATGCATAGAGGTAACCTGCATGGAGCGGCAGTTACTACCCTTGACAGAAACATGGGGGTAACCTGCATGGAGCGGCAGTTACTACCCTTGACAGAAACATGGGAGTAACCTGGATGGAGCAGCAGTTACTACCCTTAACAGAAACGTGGGAGTAACCTGCATGGAGCGGTAGTTACTACCCTTAACAGAAACATGGGAGTAACCTGCATGGAGCGGCAGTTACTACCCTTAACAGAAACATGGGAGTAACCTGCATGGAGCGGCAGTTACTACCCTTACCAGAATGCATAGAGGTAACCTGCATGGAGCGGCAGTTACTACCCTTGACAGAAACATGGGGGTAACCTGCATGGAGCGGCAGTTACTACCCTTGACAGAAACATGGGAGTAACCTGCATGGAGCGGCAGTTACTACCCTTGACAGAAACATGGGAGTAACCTGCATGGAGCGGCAGTTACTACCCTTGACAGAAACATGGGGTAACCTGCATGGAGCGGCAGTTACTACCCTTGACAGAAACATGGGGTAACCTGCATGGAGCAGCAGTTACTACCCTTAACAGAAACATGGGAGTAACCTGCATGGAGCGGCAGTTACTACCCTTGACAGAAACGTGGGGGTAACCTGCACGGAGCGGCAGTTACTACCCTTACCAGAATGCATAGAGGTAACCTGCATGGAGCGGCAGTTACTACCCTTGACAGAAACATGGGGGTAACCTGCATGGAGCGGCAGTTACTACCCTTGACAGAAACATGGGAGTAACCTGGATGGAGCAGCAGTTACTACCCTTAACAGAAACGTGGGAGTAACCTGCATGGAGCGGCAGTTACTACCCTTAACAGAAACATGGGAGTAACCTGCATGGAGCGGCAGTTACTACCCTTAACAGAAACATGGGAGTAACCTGCATGGAGCGGCAGTTACTACCCTTACCAGAATGCATAGAGGTAACCTGCATGGAGCGGCAGTTACTACCCTTGACAGAAACATGGGAGTAACCTGCATGGAGCGGCAGTTACTACCCTTGACAGAAACATGGGGTAACCTGCATGGAGCGGCAGTTACTACCCTTGACAGAAACATGGGGTAACCTGCATGGAGCAGCAGTTACTACCCTTAACAGAAACATGGGAGTAACCTGCATGGAGCGGCAGTTACTACCCTTGACAGAAACGTGGGGGTAACCTGCACGGAGCGGCAGTTACTACCCTTAACAGAAACATGGGAGTAACCTGCATGGAGCGGCAGTTACTACCCTTGACAGAAACGTGGGGGTAACCTGCACGGAGCGGCAGTTACTACCCTTAACAGAAACATGGGAGTAACCTGCATGGAGCGGCAGTTACTACCCTTGACAGAAACGTGGGGGTAACCTGCACGGAGTGGCAGTTACTACCCTTAACAGAAACATGGGAGTAACCTGCACGGAGCGGCAGTTACTACCCTTAACAGAAACATGGGAGTAACCTGCATGGAGCGGCAGTTACTACCCTTGACAGAAACATGGGGTAACCTGCATGGAGCAGCAGTTACTACCCTTAACAGAAACATGGGAGTAACCTGCATGGAGCGGCAGTTACTACCCTTGACAGAAACGTGGGGGTAACCTGCACGGAGCGGCAGTTACTACCCTTACCAGAATGCATAGAGGTAACCTGCACGGAGCGGCAGTTACTACCCTTGACAGAAACATGGGGGTAACCTGCATGGAGCGGCAGTTACTACCCTTGACAGAAACATGGGAGTAACCTGGATGGAGCAGCAGTTACTACCCTTAACAGAAACGTGGGAGTAACCTGCATGGAGCGGCAGTTACTACCCTTAACAGAAACATGGGAGTAACCTGCATGGAGCGGCAGTTACTACCCTTAACAGAAACATGGGAGTAACCTGCATGGAGCGGCAGTTACTACCCTTACCAGAATGCATAGAGGTAACCTGCATGGAGCGGCAGTTACTACCCTTGACAGAAACATGGGAGTAACCTGCATGGAGCGGCAGTTACTACCCTTGACAGAAACATGGGAGTAACCTGCATGGAGCGGCAGTTACTACCCTTGACAGAAACATGGGGTAACCTGCATGGAGCGGCAGTTACTACCCTTGACAGAAACATGGGGTAACCTGCATGGAGCAGCAGTTACTACCCTTAACAGAAAAATGGGAGTAACCTGCATGGAGCGGCAGTTACTACCCTTGACAGAAACGTGGGGGTAACCTGCACGGAGCGGCAGTTACTACCCTTAACAGAAACATGGGAGTAACCTGCATGGAGCGGCAGTTACTACCCTTGACAGAAACGTGGGGGTAACCTGCACGGAGCGGCAGTTACTACCCTTAACAGAAACATGGGAGTAACCTGCATGGAGCGGCAGTTACTACCCTTGACAGAAACGTGGGGGTAACCTGCACGGAGTGGCAGTTACTACCCTTAACAGAAACATGGGAGTAACCTGCACGGAGCGGCAGTTACTACCCTTAACAGAAACATGGGAGTAACCTGCATGGAGCGGCAGTTACTACCCTTGACAGAAACATGGGGTAACCTGCATGGAGCAGCAGTTACTACCCTTAACAGAAACATGGGAGTAACCTGCATGGAGCGGCAGTTACTACCCTTGACAGAAACGTGGGGGTAACCTGCACGGAGCGGCAGTTACTACCCTTACCAGAATGCATAGAGGTAACCTGCATGGAGCGGCAGTTACTACCCTTGACAGAAACATGGGGGTAACCTGCATGGAGCGGCAGTTACTACCCTTGACAGAAACATGGGAGTAACCTGGATGGAGCAGCAGTTACTACCCTTAACAGAAACGTGGGAGTAACCTGCATGGAGCGGCAGTTACTACCCTTAACAGAAACATGGGAGTAACCTGCATGGAGCGGCAGTTACTACCCTTAACAGAAACATGGGAGTAACCTGCATGGAGCGGCAGTTACTACCCTTACCAGAATGCATAGAGGTAACCTGCATGGAGCGGCAGTTACTACCCTTGACAGAAACATGGGGGTAACCTGCATGGAGCGGCAGTTACTACCCTTGACAGAAACATGGGAGTAACCTGCATGGAGCGGCAGTTACTACCCTTGACAGAAACATGGGAGTAACCTGCATGGAGCGGCAGTTACTACCCTTGACAGAAACATGGGGTAACCTGCATGGAGTGGCAGTTATTACCCTTGACAGAAACATGGGGTAACCTGCATGGAGCAGCAGTTACTACCCTTAACAGAAACATGGGAGTAACCTGCATGGAGCGGCAGTTACTACCCTTGACAGAAACGTGGGGGTAACCTGCACGGAGCGGCAGTTACTACCCTTAACAGAAACATGGGAGTAACCTGCATGGAGCGGCAGTTACTACCCTTGACAGAAACGTGGGGGTAACTTGCACGGAGCGGCAGTTACTACCCTTAACAGAAACATGGGAGTAACCTGCATGGAGCGGCAGTTACTACCCTTGACAGAAACGTGGGGGTAACCTGCACGGAGTGGCAGTTACTACCCTTAACAGAAACATGGGAGTAACCTGCACGGAGCGGCAGTTACTACCCTTAACAGAAACATGGGAGTAACCTGCATGGAGCGGCAGTTACTACCCTTAACAGAAACATGGGAGTAACCTGCATGGAGCGGCAGTTACTACCCTTGACAGAAACGTGGAGGTAACCTGCACGGAGCGGCAGTTACTACCCTTAACAGAAACATGGGGTAACCTGCATGGAGCAGCAGTTACTACCCTTAACAGAAACATGGGGTAACATGCACGGAGCGGCAGTTACTACCCTTGACAGAAACATGGGGTAACCTGCTGTTAAGTGGAATCCCAGACCCTTAGCAGAACACATGGAAGTAACCTGGATGGAGCGTCATTTACTACCCTTAACAGAAACCTAGGGGTAACCTGCATGGAGCGAGATTATTACTCCTAACGGAAAGCATTGGGGTAACCTGGACGGAGCGGCAGTTTCTACCATAAGAAAATGGGTGGACCATTTGGTCTTTTTCCTGCCGTTATTACTATGTTACTCTATATTATTGTGTGAGTTAATGCATACTAAGGTGAATGCACAATTAAAAGTCTGATTGGCTCATCTCTCGAGTGCTTCAAGTATTCTTTGTCTCCTTCTCCTGGTTCAGCTTCAGGCCAGGCTGGGACTAAGCAGCTGGCAGCGTCCGGCCCTGATTAGCCTGAGTCCTGTAAACCGGGGGCTCAGGGATGTTCTCTCTTTCACAGACACACAGCACCCGGTGTCCTTATGTTTTCTCTGCGCTTGGAGAGTCTTCGTGGTTGGCGCGGCTCTGTGAATCGGATAAGCTGCGCGCATTCACATCTTGACTAGAAAAGTCTCTCATCTCTTGCTCTCTGCGGCCGGATGCAAACAGGCCAATGTCCATTTTGCCAACGGCCGAGAATCCATCTTAGCCACATCTACAGTTGGTAAGAATTTGGGGTCTCCATACAATACTTGAAACCAGAAAGACTTCATAAAATTTACCCCCATCTTAAATCTGATGGCAGTTACGTGAGGGAGAGGGCTCCTTGTTTCATATCTGGTGGGCTTGTCCCCAGATCCAGAAGTTTTGGGATATGATTGTTTTTAATCTAATAAATAGTGAAGGTCCGGATACCCAAAAGACCCTGAATGTTTTCTGTTAAGTATTCCAATACCAAATGGGCCTACATCTCTCCAGATTTTAATTTTGCAAATATTCCTTGAGGCAGGAGTGTCCTCGGTGGCACATTGGAAACAACTGGAGCTCCCTTCACTTCTGCAGGTTCATCAACGCCTTCATAAGATTTTTTTTTTCAGGGAAAATTGACTGCGATACGCCAGAATTCACTTGAGAAGTTTAATAGCGAATGGCAGCCTTGTATGAACTGGTCACAGCCTAATTCCTCGTGAATCAGTACGGCTTTATCTATCTCTTTTCCATCGGTTAGACTATGTAAGGTTATATTTATATGTTGTTTAGTGCTCGACGAGGCATCGGTCCCAGGACTGGAGGGGGAGGAACGAGTGGCAGGGTGTGTATTGCTTTATATTGCTTTGTTACTTTTATTCTGTTCCATCTTGGGCAGTTTGAAAGATTTGCGCCTTTACTATTGTACCACTGTAGTGTGTGAATAAACTTTAAAGTACAAAACGAGAATCTTCCACAGATGAAGTTGGTGCGAGAGCTCTTGAGACCCCCACAGGCCCCTTCGTCAGGTGCGAGCTCAGAGACTCCAGGGAACCCTCACCCCGGTAGGATTTCTGTGAGGCGGAGAGGCTGGAAATCTGGCTCTGCACGTTCGGAGGGAATTTCATGTAGAAATAGCTGGGACACTTGGAAGTAGCACGCACGTGGGCACAGGCTGTTTTGTAAACGTCGAGAGTACGCGTGTGGTTTTTGGTTTCCTGTCTCCATTTTACTGGGGGATGAAAGAGCTGAGAAGTTGCCATTTTGTACACATTGCCTGCGCTTTTACCCTGCTGACGCCTGCACGTGAGATCCGAATTGTCTGTTGCCGGCGGTTACTGGCTGGGAGATCTGGGTGAAGTGTTAGAGGGTTTGGGTGAACTGGTGCAGGTGTTGTGGAACCGGTGATTCCAAGTATTTTCAAACCGGTACACGCGCCCGCGTTAAAATATCCCGGCCTCCGCATTTAATTCTGGGTGTTTACCCATGCAGCGCCTGAGTTGTTTCACGGGTAAATAATACACGCGCGTGTTCGTAGGAGAGAGAAGGTCTGCATGCTCTTGCACTGGAAATATTTGCACGTTCTGAAATGTAAGCTTGCTTGCTTCTGGAGCAGAAGTATGTGCTGTTTACACTTCTGTGCAATACTGACATTAATCTCCACGCGTCGTCTTAAGGACACACAGGCTGTACCATGGAGAGGTTTGGGAGTTAGGCTTCCTGTGTACAGTGAACTCTCTTCATACGTGTCCCGAGCTGGAGGCACAGACGCTTACTGTGTTTCCTCTTTGTTTGCAGATTAAAAGAGATAAATGTTCTTGAGATACTTACACAGCAGCTTTTTTCAGTTTAGGACCTCCACACTATCACCGTCACCCCTGACCCTGCCTGACTCTGGTCTCCCTCACCAGTCCCCTCAGTATCTGCCCCTAACCTGCTCAATTTCTGTCACTCTTGTGCTTTCTTCTACCTCTGGTCGGCTCTCTCAGGCCTTCCCTGCCCTCTCAGTAAAGAAATATTTCCTCCTGATTCCTCTTGAGTCTCCCTCCTCCTATCTCTGTGCCCAGAGCCTTTTTCTATAGGAAATGCTCCATTCTTGTACACTGGTGCAGCCCATCTTTCCCTTCTTCATATTTTAGTTCATTGCAAGCCTTCTCCATAAATTAACCAATAATATTTTTCCGAGTGACTGTGAGAAACCTAATGCGGCTTTCTTACCTCAGGAACAGGCTCCCCGACCACCACCCCTGAGATTATCTCCCACATTGAACGAGGGGAAGAGCCGTACGTCAGGGATGAGCCGGGATCAGAGGAAGGAGGAACTGGGAGAAGCAGCTGCTCAGGTGAGTGCGGGAATAAGAGGGACTGGGGTAAAACTGCTGAGCTGGAGAGTGGAAGTGCAGAGACCCCTTCACAAGCTCCTCTGCAGATCTCTGTAATCACTCACAGGGTTTCCGTGACAGGCATTGGCTGTGTCTGGGTCATTTATTCATATTCAGATACCAAAAGGAGTAGAGTATGTGATTTACCTAATATGATCTGTCCCCAGATCATTTTTTCTCTGTGCTTAAAAGTAAGTGCAAAATCCAAACTTCTACATGAGCTGTTCCCCTGACAATTTTATAACACAATTTATGTGCATAAAACTTTGTTTCTTCTTCATCCAGTCAGGCCAGACCATACAAATGAGTTTTCCATGCCAGCCAGCAGATGGAGACAGAGATTACAGGCTCGCTGATGTCACTTCATATACACTCCTGTGCTGCCGGTATTCTCTGTCTCCAGCAGATGGTGGACGTGCATCCTGTGCTGTGGGTAATGGCTTGTTAAGCTGAAGCAGGAAATGAATTGCTGGAGGCTTCAGAACTGACAAATTTGTCTCTGTCCCTGAGTTGAGCAAGGTCCTTGGTGGTACCAATTAAAAAAAAAAAAAAAAAAGGTTGAAGCTCCTGAGGAGACGGCTTGGTGCTCCCTCCCTCAGTTGAGGACTGATGGGATCCTTCCTTCTCCTTCTCCTTCCCTCCTCTCCCCACCCCCTCCACCTTATCTGCCAGCTTCTCCTCCCTTACTGGTTTGTTTTGTTTTTTTTAATTTATAATTTTTATTGGTTTAAACATTAGCAAACAAATCAATGTAAAATGTTGGTATGGAAACAAACCATAGCACGAATACTGAACAATAATAATAACAATATTGAAATCCCCCCCCCCCCCCCCTGGTCCCCCATTCCCCCATGAGCTCACTGAGTCGCATTTATAGAAAGAACTCTGATCGTCTCTATTGGGTAAGTGTCAGAAAGAGAGTAAGTATATATATATATAAACCACGCAATCCGGTCCAAAAGTACACGTGACACTCCTGTATGGCAGCCGCTTTCTCCCATTGCAGATGTGGTGTCCATATTGCCCTGAACAGAGATGTCATGTGATGTAGTTCCACCGTCACTGCAGCCATCCTGCAAAAGCGATGACCTTTTTTTGTTGTACGACACTCAGGGTTGGGATGTCGGTCTGTTTCCAACACTTTGCAATGGCCAAGCTGGGTGCAATAAAAACTTGTTTTTTCCAAAGATTATGCACATGATCACATGTGAGAAAGCGAGCCAACGTGCCCACACTTACGCCAGCAATAGTTCACTGACTTGAGGGTATCTGCGATGCAAGGCGTGTGGCGTTATGTACCAGCCTGTGATCACTTTATAGCAATTCTCTGGCAGCGCAGCAGAGGTCGGACATTTCCGTGCCGGCATGGACATCTGCGCCCCGTCCTCTGCCCTTACGGGGAGTCCCAGATCTTTTTCCCACCCAGCAGTGGGCGGAGGTTGATGCATCTCAGGGCTCAACAGCCTAGCATAACGTTTGGATACCATGCCCCCTTTTTTTTTTTTTTTTTATCTCTATCCTCACACAGAAGCGCAAATAGTGTTTTCCCCTTGTCTTAGGGAGGATACAATGTCGGGTGTTCTCAAAAAAATGTATAATTTGGGAACCTGCAAGGATGACAATTGATGAATTGGTTGCATCTCTTTCCACGGCATTACAGACCCCCCTGCTGATAACCTGCTCTGTCTTTGTTATACCTTTATTGTGCCGCTCCCTAAAAGCCTGGATAAGGTAAGCAGCTGGGAATTGGGAGCGGTAAAAGAGGCGGGCGGAATCGAAATGTGCCCCTGCTGCCCACTGGTCGAATTTTCCATTTGGGCCGTCGTTTCACAGCGGTGGCCAGCGGCAATGGGCAATCTGCTCGTTGACAGCCGGGCGCTGCGAGGTTGCCACACCAAGGCAGCTGTTCCTCCAAAGTCCCCCAATGCTTCGCTGACGCCTGTCTGGGCACATCTGGAATCGCTGCGAGTTGCGCTGCGGCGTGGTACCCGTTCCAGGTTCGGTACACCCAGCCCCCCCCCCCCCCCCCCCATCCCCCCCCCCCCCCCCCCCCCCCCCATCCCTTGGTTGGTATAGCAAGCGCCGAGATAGCCTGAGGGGGTCGCCTGCGCCAGATGAAATCAAATGGAATTTTTTTTTTTGCCACAAATGCAGTACAGCGGAGCTTAAGAAAGCCGGTAAAGTGAGGAACAAATACAGGAGCCTGGGCAGCACGTTCATCTTTACCATGGCAATGCATCCAAACCAGCAAAACTGTTCCCTCTCCCACTTTTGAATGTCCCTCTGGATGGGCCTGAAGCCAATGGCTTGTTGTTAAGCTGAAAGAGATCACTCGCCTCCGGTCCGATGTGCACACCGAGATGTTTCATTGAATTTGAGGCTAATTTGAAGGGGTATTGTGTCTCAGCTCCTGTACCACTGCCTGGCCAGCGGATATATTGAGAAGTTCAGATGTATCCAAGTTAATCCTGAAACCGGATCCTGCGCTGAGAGCCTGCATCTCGGCGGTTGCACCTTGGAGGGATGCCTCGGGGTTTGGGATAGGCAGTAAAATGTCGTCTGCAAAGAGGGAGATTTTTAGATGTAGAGTTACCCAGCCGTATCCCCTCAATCTGATCAGAGTCCCTGACCTTCGTAGCGAAAGGCTCCAGAAAAAGGGCAGATAATAGAGGGGACAGTGGGCAGCCCCTGTCTCATCCCTCTTTGAACTGGAAATGGGTCACCGTGCCCCCCATTAACCTTAATCCGAGCTGCCAGATCCTGATAAAGACTTTTTACCCATTGGAGAAACATCGCACCAAATCTCAGCTTTTCCAAAGTGGCAAATAAAAAATCCCAGTGGACTGAGTCGAATGCTTTTTCAGCGTCGATAGCTAACAGCACAAGTGGTACGTTTTCTTTTTTAGCCCACCGTAGAATATCAGTGACTTGGCGCACATTCTCCGCTGCCATTCTCTGTGGTATAAATCCAACTTGATCCCTATTCACTAACGGGCCGATACAGTACAGTGCGCTCTGGCAACCCTCTATTGGAAGCGCGTTTTCAACGCGCTAGCTTTACCCCTTACTCAGTAAGGGGCCGAAAACGCATGTCCAACCCCCCCAAACCTAATAGCGCCTGCAACATGCAAATGAATGTTGATGGCCCTATTAGTTATTCCCACGCGATTCAGTAAGTAAAATCTGCAGCCAAGCCGCACATTTTGCTTTCAGAAATTAGCGCCTACCCAAAGGTAGGCGCTAATTTCTTCAGGCACCGGGAAGGTGCACAGAAAAGCAGTAAAAACTGCTTTTCTGTGCACCCTCCGACTTAATATCATGGCAATATTAAGTCGGAGGTCCCGAAAGTTACCAAAAGTAAAAAAAATAAAAATAAAAATTTGAAGTCGTCCCGCGGCTCACGAGGCGAAAACCAGACGCTCAATTTTGCCAGTTTCCGAGCACGTGGCTGTCAGCGGGCTCCAGAACCGACGCCGGCAAAATTGAGCGTCGGCTGTCAAACCCGCTGACAGCCGCTGCTCCTGTCCAAAAAGAGAAGCTAGGGACACGCTAGTGTCCCTAGCGTCTCTTTTTGGACAAAAGGAGGTGCTAGTGTCCCTAGCGCCTCCTTTTGTCTGTTTTTACCGCCGGGCGTAATTTGAATAGTGAATCGCGCGCACAGGAGAGTGGTAGATTTGTTTTAGTGAAGGCTTCTTTTGCCTCTGCCAGATTTTTAACTCTGTATGTGGTACCATCAATGGTAAACATGAGGCCAAAAGGAAATGTCCATCCGTACCGTGTGTTGTGTTCCTGTAAGGCTGTGGTTGCTGCCCGCAGTTCATAACATTTGCGCAGAGTAACTGCTGCTAAATCATTATAAATATATATCTTGGGGCCTTTTGGGGTCAGTTTCACAGCGAGAGCGTCTCCCCTCTTCATAAGGAGCTTCCCTGGCTCCAGAGTTCCTTTTGGGGTCAGTTTCACAGTGAGAGCGTCTCCTCTCTTCATAAGGAGCTGCCCTGGCTCCAGAGTTCCTTTTGGGGTCAGTTTCACAGCGAGAGCGTCTCCCCTCTTCACAAGGAGCTGCCCTGGCTCCAGAGTTCCTTTTGGCGTCAGTTTCACAGTGAGAGCGTCTCCCCTCTTCACAAGGAGCTGCTTTGGCTCCAGAGTTCCTTTTGGCCTCAGTTTCACAGCGAGAGCGTCTCCCCTCTTCACAAGGAGCTGCCCTGGCTCCAGAGTTCCTTTTGGCGTCAGTTTCACAGCGAGAGCGTCTCCCCTCTTCATAAGGAGCTTCCCTGGCTCCAGAGTTCCTTTTGGCGTCAGTTTCACAGTGAGAGCGTCTCCCCTCTTCACAAGGAGCTGCCCTGGCTCCAGAGTTCCTTTTGGCGTCAGTTTCACAGCGAGAGCGTCTCCCCTCTTCACAAGGAGCTGCCCTGGCTCCAGAGTTCCTTTTGGCCTCAGTTTCACAGTGAGAGCGTCTCCCCTCTTCACAAGGAGCTGCCCTGGCTCCAGAGTTCCTTTTGGCGTCAGTTTCACAGTGAGAGCGTCTCCCCTCTTCACAAGGAGCTGCCCTGGCTCCAGAGTTCCTTTTGGCCTCAGTTTCACAGTGAGAGCATCTCCCCTCTTCACAAGGAGCTGCCCTGGCTCCAGAATTCCTTTTGGCGTCAGTTTCACAGCGAGAGCGTCTCCCCTCTTCACAAGGAGCTGCCCTGGCTCCAGAGTTCCTTTTGGCATCAGTTTCACAGCGAGAGCGTCTCCCCTCTTCACAAGGAGCTGCCCTGGCTCCAGAGTTCCTTTTGGCGTCAGTTTCACAGTGAGAGCGTCTCCCCTCTTCATAAGGAGCTTCCCTGGCTCCAGAGTTCCTTTTGGCGTCAGTTTCACAGCGAGAACGTCTCCCATCTTCACAAGGAGCTGCCCTGGCTCCAGAGTTCCTTTTGGCGTCAGTATCACAGTGAGAGCGTCTCCCCTCTTCACAAGGAGCTGCCCTGGCTCCAGAGTTCCTTTTGGCCTCAGTTTCACAATGAGAGCGTCTCCCCCTCTTCACAAGGAGCTGCCCTGGCTCCAGAGTTCCTTTTGGCGTCAGTTTCACAGTGAGAGCGTCTCCCCTCTTCACAAGGAGCTGCCCTGGCTCCAGAGTTCCTTTTGGCCTCAGTTTCACAGTGAGAGCGTCTCCCCTCTTCACAAGGAGCTGCCCTGGCTCCAGAGTTCCTTTTGGCGTCAGTATCACAGTGAGAGCGTCTCCCCTCTTCACAAGGAGCTGCCCTGGCTCCAGAGTTCCTTTTGGCCTCAGTTTCACAGCGAGAGCGTCTCCCCTCTTCACAAGGAGCTGCCCTGGCTCCAGAGTTCCTTTTGGCGTCAGTATCACAGCGAGAGCGTCTCCCCTCTTCACAAGGAGCTGCCCTGGCTCCAGAGTTCCTTTTGGCCTCAGTTTCACAGCGAGAGCGTCTCCCCTCTTCACAAGGAGCTGCCCTGGCTCCAGAGTTCCTTTTGGCCTCAGTTTCACAGCGAGAGCGTCTCCCCTCTTCACAAGGAGCTGCCCTGGCTCCAGAGTTCCTTTTGGCGTCAGTTTCACAGCGAGAGCGTCTCCCCTCTTCATAAGGAGCTGCCCTGGCTCCAGAGTTCCTTTTGGCCTCAGTTTCACAGTGAGAGCGTCTCCCCTCTTCACAAGGAGCTGCCCTGGCTCCAGAGTTCCTTTTGGCCTCAGTTTCACAGCGAGAGCATCTCCCCTCTTCACAAGGAGCTGCCCTGGCTCCAGAGTTCCTTTTGGCCTCAGTTTCACAGCGAGAGCGTCTCCCCTCTTCATAAGGAGTTGCCCTGGCTCCAGAGTTCCTTTTGGCATCAGTTTCACAGCGAGAGCATCTCCCCTCTTCATAAGGAGCTGCCCTGGCTCCAGAGTTCCTTTTGGCGTCAGTTTCACAGCGAGAGCGTCTCCCCTCTTCACAAGTAGCTGCCCTGGCTCCAGAGTTCCTTTTGGCGTCAGTTTCACAGCGAGAGCGTCTCCCCTCTTCACAAGGAGTTGCCCTGGCTCCAGAGTTCCTTTTGCCCCTCTTCATAAGGAGCTTCCCTGGCTCCAGAGTTCCTTTTGGGGTCAGTTTCACAGCGAGAGCGTCTCCCCTCTTCACAAGGAGCTGCCCTGGCTCCAGAGTTCCTTTTGGGGTCAGTTTCACAGCGAGAGCGTCTCCCCTCTTCATAAGGAGCTGCCCTGGCTCCAGAGTTCCTTTTGGCCTCAGTTTCACAGCGAGAGCGTCTCCCCTCTTCATAAGGAGCTGCCCTGGCTCCAGAGTTCCTTTTGGCGTCAGTTTCACAGTGAGAGCGTCTCCCCTCTTCACAAGGAGCTGCCCTGGCTCCAGAGTTCCTTTTGGCCTCAGTTTCACAGCGAGAGCGTCTCCCCTCTTCATAAGGAGCTTCCCTGGCTCCAGAGTTCCTTTTGGCCTCAGTTTCACAGCGAGAGCGTCTCCCCTCTTCACAAGGAGCTGCCCTGGCTCCAGAGTTCCTTTTGGCGTCAGTTTCACAGCGAGAGCGTCTCCCCTCTTCACAAGGAGCTGCCCTGGCTCCAGAGTTCCTTTTGGCGTCAGTTTCACAGCGAGAGCGTCTCCCCTCTTCATAAGGAGCTGCCCTGGCTCCAGAGTTCCTTTTGGCCTCAGTTTCACAGTGAGAGCGTCTCCCCTCTTCACAAGGAGCTGCCCTGGCTCCAGAGTTCCTTTTGGCGTCAGTTTCACAGCGAGAGCGTCTCCCCTCTTCACAAGGAGCTGCCCTGGCTCCAGAGTTCCTTTTGGCCTCAGTTTCACAGCGAGAGCGTCTCCCCTCTTCACAAGGAGCTGCCCTGGCTCCAGAGTTCCTTTTGGCCTCAGTTTCACAGCGAGAGCGTCTCCCCTCTTCATAAGGAGCTTCCCTGGCTTTAGAGTTCCTTTTGGCGTCAGTTTCACAGTGAGAGCGTCTCCCCTCTTCACAAGGAGCTGCCCTGGCTCCAGAGTTCCTTTTGGCGTCAGTTTCACAGTGAGAGCGTCTCCCCTCTTCACAAGGAGCTGCCCTGGCTCCAGAGTTCCTTTTGGCGTCAGTTTCACAGCGAGAGCGTCTCCCCTCTTCACAAGGAGCTGCCCTGGCTCCAGAGTTCCTTTTGGCGTCAGTTTCACAGCGAGAGCGTCTCCCCTCTTCATAAGGAGCTGCCCTGGCTCCAGAGTTCCTTTTGGCGTCAGTTTCACAGCGAGAGCGTCTCCCCTCTTCATAAGGAGCTGCCCTGGCTCCAGAGTTCCTTTTGGCGTCAGTTTCACAGCGAGAGCGTCTCCCCTCTTCACAAGGAGCTGCCCTGGCTCCAGAGTTCCTTTTGGCGTCAGTTTCACAGCGAGAGCGTCTCCCCTCTTCACAAGGAGCTGCCCTGGCTCCAGAGTTCCTTTTGGCGTCAGTTTCACAGCGAGAGCGTCTCCCCTCTTCACAAGAAGCTGCCCTGGCTCCAGAGTTCCTTTTGGCGTCAGTTTCACAGTGAGAGCGTCTCCCCTCTTCACAAGAAGCTGCCCTGGCTCCAGAGTTCCTTTTGGCGTCAGTTTCACAGCGAGAGCGTCTCCCCTCTTCACAAGAAGCTGCCCTGGCTCCAGAGTTCCTTTTGGGGTCAGTTTCACAGTGAGAGCGTCTCCCCTCTTCATAAGGAGCTACCCTGGCTCCAGAGTTCCTTTTGGCGTCAGTTTCACAGCGAGAGCGTCTCCCCTCTTCATAAGGAGCTGCCCTGGCTCCAGAGTTCCTTTTGGCCTCAGTTTCACAGTGAGAGCGTCTCCCCTCTTCATAAGGAGCTTCCCTGGCTCCAGATTTCCTTTTGGCGTCAGTATCACAGTGAGAGCGTCTCCCCTCTTCACAAGGAGCTGCCCTGGCTCCAGAGTTCCTTTTGGCGTCAGTTTCACAGCGAGAGCATCTCCCCTCTTCATAAGGAACTTCCCTGGCTCCAGAGTTCCTTTTGGCGTCAGTATCACAGCGAGAGCGTCTCCCCTCTTCACAAGGAGCTGCCCTGGCTCCAGAGTTCCTTTTGGCGTCAGTTTCACAGCGAGAGCGTCTCCCCTCTTCACAAGGAGCTGCCCTGGCTCCAGAGTTCCTTTTGGCATCAGTTTCACAGCGAGAGCGTCTCCCCTCTTCACAAGGAGCTGCCCTGGCTCCAGAGTTCCTTTTGGCGTCAGTTTCACAGCGAGAGCGTCTCCCCTCTTCACAAGGAGCTGCCCTGGCTCCAGAGTTCCTTTTGGCGTCAGTTTCACAGCGAGAGCGTCTCCCCTCTTCATAAGGAGCTGCCCTGGCTCCAGAGTTCCTTTGGGACTCAGTTTCACAGTGAGAGCGTCTCCCCTCTTCATAAGGAGCTTCCCTGGCTCCAGAGTTCCTTTTGGCGTCAGTTTCACAGCGAGAGCGTCTCCCCTCTTCACAAGGAGCTGCCCTGGCTCCAGAGTTCCTTTTGGCCTCAGTTTCACAGTGAGAGCGTCTCCCCTCTTCATAAGGAGCTTCCCTGGCTCCAGAGTTCCTTTTGGCCTCAGTTTCACAGTGAGAGCGTCTCCCCTCTTCATAAGGAGCTTCCCTGGCTCCAGAGTTCCTTTTGGCCTCAGTTTCACAGTGAGAGCGTCTCCCCTCTTCACAAGGAGCTGCCCTGGCTCCAGAGTTCCTTTTGGCGTCAGTTTCACAGTGAGAGCGTCTCCCCTCTTCACAAGGAGCTGCCCTGGCTCCAGAGTTCCTTTGGGACTCAGTTTTGAAGGCCTTGCACAACCTTGGTCCTTACTTACGTTGATCAGTCCCAGTGAGATCTCTCCTTGGGAGCAGGGAGTGAAGGTTTGCTCTGAGTGCCGTCCGTGAAAGAAATCGGATTCCTAGGAGCCAGGAAACAGTCACCGCCCTTTCTACCTGGACGTTGTTGCCTAGAGACTGCGCCTCAGTGTACTTTGCATTTTTACTTAACTTTATTTTATTTATTGAAGCAGGGACTGATCATTTATTACCTGGGCGTCTAAGGAGGCAGGGTTTTTTATGAGAATTCTGATTGGCTGCTGACGCAGTCTCATGTCGAGCCTTTAACATTCAGCTGCGGCTGCTCCTCTCCCAGAGATCGGAGCTGGGCCCAATTGGAATGAAAAGGTCCACGGGGGTGCACAGGGAGAATTAATTTTAATAGAGCTACGCAGGGAGAGAGAAGGAGAGGGGTTTTTTTCCCAATCATGAACTTGTGGCTGGCTGGGAGGGAGAGTGGGGGGTTTTTTCCTCCCTGTGGATGATACTGTTGGCTGGTTGGGAGAGAAGAGGGGACTTTTTAAGAGTAACTATTTTCAAAAGAAAGTTAGAAAATTGGCTAGTTACCTCCTTAAAAAGACACAGACCAGCTGCCAGGCTGACTCATGACACTAAAGAGTGAGTGCGGGAGGGTGTATTTCTACCACCAGTCCTACCACCGGCCCACAGCATTTAAGGAAAGTAGCTAGCCGGCCCCTGGCATGTAACACGATTGAGAAACGCTGATCTAGTTCATCCTGGAATGACGTGACTGCTTTACACCCCGTTCCCTTTCACATGTGCATCTATGCTGAGTAAACCCTGACAATTATCACCGAGAGTCTCCCTCACATCAAGTAATGTCTGTCCTTTATTTTGTTATCCAGAGATCGATGAGTTGAAGAGAAGACACAAGGAGACGCATCCTGAGGAACCCACTAAACAGCTGGAAGTGACTAACACTGTAACAGGGGAAGAGGGAGGGGATACCTGTCCATGTTGTGACTGGGAGAGAAACAGCTGGGATCAATGTAAACCACAGGAGAGTCTAAGAAACCCAGCAGGAGACTCCACTGAGAATGTGACTCCCTGTGAGCAAAGTACTGATGATATCCCTCACACTAAGGAGCCACAGGAAAAACAGACAATAGGAGAAGAGTATGTGTGTAATGATTGTGGGAACTGCTACATGGATCAGGGATCTCTAAAATCACATCAGAGACTGCATGGAGGAGAGAGTCCAAACACACGTACAGACCGTGGTAAGAGCTTCTATCTGGAACAGCAGTTCACAGCGCACCAGAAATTCCCCACTAACCAAGATAAATCATTCCCCTGTCCTGAGTGTGGAATAAAATTCCTTCAGAAAAAATACCTGGAAAAACACCAGAGAATGCATCTGGAGGAAAAACCATTGCAGTCTACTAAATGTGAGAAAGTCTTGAGGCTCAAGAAATCTCTAATAAAATATCTGAGTGTTCAGAGTTCAGAGAGAGTCTTTCCTGGTAGTAAATGTGGAGTAAGCTTCAGATGGAAGCAATCTCTCGCACAACACCTGAGTATTCACACTGGAGAGAGACCCTTTCCTGGCATTAAATATGGGAAAAGCTTCAGGCTGAAACAATATCTTACAAAACACCCGAGAGTGCTTACTGGGATGAGACCCATTTCATACAGTGAATGTAGAAAAAGATTTGTAAATAAAGTAATATTAAAAGCTCACCAAATGAATCATATGAAAGAGAAACCATATCCATGTAGTGAGTGTCATAAAAGCTTCAGTGCAAGATCACAACTGAAAAGGCATCAAATGATTCACACAGAAGACAAACCATACCCATGTACTGAGTGTGATAGAAGCTTCTGTACGAGATCAGAACTGAAAAGTCATCAAATGATTCACACAGGAGAGAAACCATACTCATGTACCGTGTGTGATAAAAGCTTCAAAACGAGATCAGAATTGAAAAGGCATCAAGTGATCCATATGAGTGAGAAACCATATTCTTGTACTAAGTGTGATAAATGCTTCAGGTCACGATATCACCTAAAAATACATCAAATAGCCCACATAGCAGAGAGACCGTACAAATGTACTAAGTGTGATAAAAGCTTCAAAAGGAGATCAGAACTGAAAAGACATCAAGTGATCCACTTGAGAGCGAAACCATACACATGCACTGAGTGTGAAAAAACCTTCACACAGAAATCTTGCCTCAAAATTCATCAAATGATCCACATGGCTGTAAGACCATACTTATGTACAGAGTGTGATAAAAGCTTTGTAAGGAGATCACAACTGAAAAAGCATCAAGTGATCCACACAGGAGAGAAACCATATACATGTACTGAGTGTGATAGAAGCTTCTATTGGAAATCAGAACTGGAAAGGCATCAAGTGATCCACACAAGAGAGAAACCTTACACATGTACTGAGTGTGATAAATCCTTTACGCACAAATATTACCTGAAAATTCATAAGATGATGCACCTGGCTGAAAAACCATACTCATGTACTGAGTGTGATAAAAGCTTTATAAGGAGATCAGACCTTAAAAGGCATCAAGTGATGCATACAGAAGAGAAGCCATATAAATGTACTGAGTGTGAGAAAAGCTTTAAAAGGAGATCAGGACTGAATAGACATCAATTGATCCACACTGGACAGAAACCGTATACATGTACTGAGTGTGATAAAAGATTCACACACAAATGTTACCTGAAAATTCATCAAATGATCCACATGTCTGAAAAACCATACTCCTGTACTGAGTGCACTAAAAGCTATAAAATAAGATCAGAATTGAAAAAGCATCAAGTGATCCATACAGGAGAGAAACCATATACATGTACTGAGTGTGATAAAAAATTCACAGAAAACCGTAACTTGAAACTACATCAAATGATCCACCTGACTAAAAAACCATTTTCATGTACTGAGTGTGATAAAAGTTTCATAAGGAGATCAAAACTGGAAAGGCATAAAGTGAAACACATGGGGGAGAAACCATACATGTGTACTGAATGTGATAAAAGCTTTAAAAGAAGATCCGAACTGAAAAGACATCAAGTGATCCATACGGGAGAGAAACTGTACACATGTACTGAATGTGAAAAAACCTTCACACAGAAATCTTGCCTGAAAATGCATCAAATGATCCACATGGCTGAAAAACCATACTCATGTTCTGACTGTGATAAAAGCTTTATAAGGAGATCAGAACTGAAAAAGCATCAAGTGATCCACTCTGGTGAGAATCCATATAAATGTCCTGAGTGTGATAAAAACTTCTATTGGAAATCACAACTGGAAAGGCATCAAGTGAGCCACATGAGAGAGAAGCCATGCACATGTACTAAGAATGAAAACACCTTCATACAGAAATTGTGCCTAAAAACTCATCAAATGGTCCACATGGCTGAAAAAACATACTCATGTAATGAGTGTGATAAAAGTTTCATAAGTATATCAGAACTGAAAAAGCATAAAATGATCCACAAGGGAAAGAACCCATATAAATGTACTGAATGTGATAAAAGCTTCTATTGCAGATCACAACTGGAAAGACATCAAATGATTCACACCAGAGAGAAACCGTACACATGTACTGAGTGTGATAAAAGCTTTAGACTGAAATCTGACCTAAAACTGCATCAAATGATCCACCTGGGTGAAAAGCCATACAAATGTACTGAGTGTGATAAAAGCTTCAAAAGAAGAGCAGAACTGAAAAAGCATCAAGTTATACACACAGGAGAGAAACCATATAAATGTACTGAGTGTGATAAAAGCTTCTATTGGAAATCAGAACTGAAAAGACATCACGTGAGCCACATGAAAGATAAATCATACACATGTATTGAATGTGATAAAAGCTTCAAAAGGAGACAAGAACTGAAAAGACATCAAGGAATCCATACGAGAGAGAAATCATACACATGTACTGAGTGTAATAAAAGCTTCACACAGAAATCTTACCTGAAAAGTCATCAAATGATCCACCTGACTGAAAAAAAATACTCATGTACTGAGTGTGATAAAAGCTTCAAAACAAGATCAGAACAGAAAAAGCATCAAGTGATACATACAGGTGAGAAGCCATATAAATGTACTAAATGTGATAAAAGCTTCATACGGAGATCAGATCTGAAAAAGCATCAAATGATACACAGAGTGTGATAAAAGCTTCTGCCAGCTATCAGAACTGACAATGCACCACATAAGTCATGCAAGGGAGAAATGGTTTCCATCTACTAGGTATGATAGTAGCTTCAAACAGAAATCGGACTCAATAATGCAGCAGAGGATCCACATTGATCCTTAAGTATCAAGGGATGTAATCAGAGACCAATTAAGTGTGGCAGAAAAATACATGCATAGTCCCAGTTATATTGGGTGCCTGATTAAGAAGAGGTTTCATGTGCATCTTGTTCTATTACCTCTTTGGCACAATTAAAATACTAACAAGGGCATTCATTGTAAAGCGGCTGACAAGTGAAGTTTATTCCTCTCCAGGTATGTGCAAAACAAACCCATTTGGAGACACCGTGGACCTCTGAATACAAAACGGAGGTAATGCCCTGCTGTTTTCATGCTACAAATCCTATATTTAAATCAAGAGGTACATAAAGCATGCCAAAAATTGGAAGAAAGCAGAATAATAATAAGGAAAAGGAAACTGTATGATCTTTAATAAGAAAAAGAAGTGTGGAAGTGATGCCAGTCTGGAGCCCTTAAGAGCTGCTGCAGAAAGAGAAATACAGAGGAGAGCTGGAGTAAAGTGCTAGCAGGAGTGGGAAAGAGAGGGGAGCTTAGACCTGAAGGGGAGAGATTGATTATCGCAGCACAGGTCAGCGGATTACAGAGAAGATGGTTACAGCCAGCACAGAATGAAAAGGTAAATCAGCTAAAAGCAGATTCAGTAAACCAGAGCTAGAAACAGTTTCACACCTCGCTGCTGGACGCCAAGTGTTGATGTCAGAAGTCCTGGATACAGAAAGGCGTAGTAAGGTGTCTCGGCTCATCCCCTGGGAATTGTATAAACAGGAGAGCATCTCTGTACCAGAAAAGGACTGGGATCACAACCCTGAGAGAATGAAGAAGTTGTGATCACCTGGGACATCCCCATTCCAACAGACAAAAAGCTCAAAACCTGAAAAGCACAAGAACAGCATTGCTGACGGACGAGTCAGTACAAAGTGACTATTCTGTGCACCATAGAGACAGAGAGAGGAGAACCTCGAGTATCAAATGATGTAATCCAAGACCAAGAAATGTGACAGAAAGATCCAGAAATAGTCCCAATGGTATTGGGAGTCAGTGGCCTTCCAGCTCCATCTAGACATGCTGCATATGCATATAACATCTTATGAACCCCAGAAGAAAGCTTCTTTTGCACAAAGCAAGAATTATGAAGGGCATTAGCAGTGAGTTTGAGAGACTGAGATCAGATTTATTGTACTCTGGCTTAGGAGTGAGATTCATTTCTATCTGTGTAGTTTCTTAACTCACAAGCTAATTCTTAATTTTTTAACTCCCAAATCAGTAAGGTAATGTTGTTCTAATGCATCAGGAGTTAAAAAATGCACACTAACTAGAAAATGTGTGCACAGAAAAGGCTTAGCACACAGAAAACATGGTTTATGTGCACATAATCACGTTTTCCTTGCATAAAATAAAATTTACAAGCACAAAAAGTGCTTTCTGCCCAGAAATCATTTTATGCACGGAAAACATGCTTCCTGATCATCCAGTCAAACGAAGCCTGAAGAATGGGTTATGCCCTCCGACCAGCAGATGGAGACAGAGATCAGCAGACTTGCTGACATCACCCCCTTATATGCATCCATGCTGACCTCGGCCTGCCAGTGTTCTCTGTCACCAGCCCCGATTAGGCTGTTTTCATCCCGTGCTCTGTCTAAGCCCCGGTTAGGCTGGTTTAAGAGGAAAGACATTTTTAGAGGGCAACTCGTGTGATAAAAAGGCACGTCCTCCCTCGGGTGAGCAGAGCCCTGGGGAATACTTCCTCGATTCATAAGGCAGCTCCTGAGATGAAATAATTTTCTCCCTCCTGTGGTTAAGCAGGGCTTGAGCCAGGGGGGCTTCAGTTCCTGGTATTAGGACTGGGCTAGTGTGGGGCTACTGTTCTCCCTCCTTCTCTCTCCTGTTTCCTCAGTAGATGAAGAGGAAAGGGGACACTTTCTTTGGGCTGTCCATAAAGTTAAAAAAACCCCAAAAACCAAGGATCAGAGCAGTGAATGAGGAGCCCGGAGGCACCGGCAGCAGGGCAGCCGTAGGGCAGGAGTCTTGGACTGGGTGGAGGTTGGTGTGTTGAGTTTGAAGGGTTCCCCATTGTGTGCCCTTGACCCCTGCGGGGAAGCCCATTGAAAGCGGGGAGCGATGGCTGCCTCAGCAGAGCGCAGGAGAAAGACCGCGGGGTTGGGGAGGACCAAATCTTTGCAGAGTGCCTGGACGGGAAGGGAGCGCAGGAAATTTCCGTCTGTTGACCGATGGACATAACCCCTGCGTTTGGACTGGGCTGGCTGGCTGTAGAGGAACGATCATTGCAGAAGAGGACAGTGGACGATGGTTCACGGAAAGCATAAAAAAAAGACGGCTGAAACGGACAAATTGAGATTCTGCGGGACAGAACTGGAAAGGGTTACACATCTCCTCGTTGCCGGATGCGATGTGCTGATGTCAGAAGCCTGTGTGCCTCAATTGATTATTTTATGAATGTTGTTTGTTGTTTTTAAGTTTTTTTATTGCTCAATTTTGCAACAGTACAAAAAAAAAGTTACAGAAATTAAATATCTGGTATGCATTACATACAACAGAAAGCTCCATTATTAAGACTTGAACAAAAATAATGATAATAAAAGCATTGAAAAAGTAACTTCAGTAGTCTTGTGTCCTTATTGTGTTGCAACGCCTGGTAAGAATAGAAAACTCAGTATGTATAGAGAAACTCAACATTCCCCCATCCCTCACAAGCAGTATGACAATTTTTATTAATATAAAACCACATTAACAATCCATTGTCAACGAATAGTGCGATCACATACATAATGACAAATTTCAGAAAACAGTACGATAATATGAGCTACTAATGAATCACTGACTGCGGGAACTGGTCCTCCTAATTTGTCTGTTACATGGTCCTACCCTCCCCCCTTCCTGTCCTGCTCCCGCCCGCCAGCGTGGACCCACCGAATACTCCAAGCCCATTTTATTCCTGAAAATAATGGGTGTTCTGGGACCCTATTCTGCGAAATGTAGGGAGAGCATCCCTTCTGAAGGCTGTCAGTTGTTCCAGCCTATGTAAGTGCCGTAGTTTTGCTAATAACCGTGTACGGGACGGAGCGGGGTTAACTTCCATTCCCTCGTGCTGCGGTGGCCACGTACTGAAACAGCATTTGCTGCTCCTCTGTGTACCTCTCGTAAGGACTTCCCAGCAGCCATAACTCTGCTGTCAACGGGACGGGGACTCCCAGGACGCTCTCCATCCATCCCTGACAGGGCCTTCCAGAAACACTGAATGTGGGGACAACTGCACCACATGTGGGGAAAAAAGAGCCTACTCGGGAGCAATTCCACCAGCCACGATGAGGGGCGGCCCCGAGACCACCTGCTTATGCGGGCCGGGGAATGATGCCAACGGTAAGGAAGTTTGGATCTATTTTCCATCAATACGGCCGATGAGGAAACCCGTCCCAAATTGCAAAAACATTCCTCCCATTGGCCCCTGACCCATGAGACCCCCCCAGGTCTGACTCCCAAGCTGCAACATGGGTCCCTTGAGTACAATCTTGACCGATCAGTAATTGATACACCTTGGAGATAGGCTTTTGAACTTTACCTGCTGAAACGCAGTCCCCTTCAAAAAAAAGGGACCGGCCCTGCTGTAGATCTGCCTCCACTGCTTTGGTACTAATAAACGGGCCGATACAGTAAAGTCCACGGGAGAGCGGGCGATTCAGTATTCAAATTAGGGTCAGCGGTAAAAATAGGTAAAAAGGCGCTAGGGACACTAGCGCGTCCCTAGCGCCTCTTTTTGGATAGGCACGGCGGCTGTCAGCGAGTTTGACAGCCGACGCTCAATTTTGCCGGCGGCGGTTCTCGAGCCCGCTGACAGCCACGGGTTCGGAAACCGGACGCCGGCAAAATTGAGCGTCCGGTTTTCAAGCCGTGGGCCGATTTCAAAAATTTTTTTTTTATTAACTTTTTTTTAACTTTCGGGACCTCCAACTTAATATCGCCATGATATTAAGTCGGAGGGTGCACAGAAAAGCAGTTTTTACTGCTTTTCTGTGCACTTTCCCTGGCGCCGGCAGAAATTAACTCCTACCTTTGGGTAGGCGCTAATTTCTGAAAGTAAAATGTGCGACTTGGCTGCACATTTTGTTTTCTGAATCACGCGGGAATACCTAATAGGGCCATGAACATGCATTTGCATGTTGCGGGCGCTGTTAGGTTCGGGAGGGTTGGACGCGCGTTTTTGACCCCTTACTGAATAAGGGGTAATGCTAGCGTGTTGAAAACGCGCGTCCAATCGCTGGTTAACTGCGCTCCACTGGAGCGCATTGTATTGTATCGGCCTGAAAGTGTTTCAGCTGGGCAAAGGCTAAAAAGTCAGACCAGGGGGAGGCCATACGTCCGTTGTAGTTGGTCAAATGCTATCACTCCATTGTGCCATATCTGCCCCAGACAAGTGAGCCCCAATTGTTCCCATCGGAGAAATACTGGATTTAATCTCCCAGCAACAAAGTGTCTGAGGTGTCGGATGGAGGAGAGCATCGAGTATGGTTTGCTCCGCACCGGTTTGGATTTCCAGCATCTCCGTAATCGATGGGTCCTTGTGTGGGTCTTTTAAACGGACTCTCAACCTGTAAAAGGGTCTCTTTAGAGTAATGGGTGAGGCTTTAATATCTGCTTTCTTTTAAGAAAGTGGGTTTTTTAAATTGAAGAAATTATCTAATTTGAAGTTCACTTTAATTCTCCTTAAATGTTTGCCCACAGATCTCAAGGACAGTAAAAGAAAAAAAAAAACAAAAAACGCCCCGTGTCTGGATGGTGCGTGTGGAAAGGGGAGTTTGAAGCTTAGTTTCTCAACAAGAACTCAGGGAAACAGGCGTAGGAGGGAGAAGTAATAATCTCCCTCTCATCAATGGCTCCCCCTTGGCAGCTCTGACCATGGTTGAGAACGAGAAGAGCCTTTCTCTTCCCAAGGGGAGACCCAAGTAATGTCCCTAAAACCATCCAAAATAAGACCAAAGGTTCTCTGTATTGCTAACACCCAAGAAGCCAGCCAGGTGATCCTCCTAGACGTGAGGTGAAAATTCATGACGTAACGTGGCCAGGAGGCACTGAAGCGGAGCGAAGAGCGTCTCCTGCCATAATCATCGATCACCAAAGTGAATGATCTTTTCTCAGGGCTTCTGAATGCACTTGAAACTTAAGCTTCATAAATGTATAAGAACATAAGAAAATGCCATACTGGGTCAGACCAAGGGTCCATCAAGCCCAGCATCCTGTTTCCAACAGTGGCCAATTCAGGCTACAAGTACCTGGCAAGTACCCAAACACTGTGGGGTAGATTTTCTAAATTTGCGCGATCGCGTACTTTTGTTCGCGCACCCTGGCCCCAGAAGATGAACTGCCCATGGAGATCCCAATCCCCCCACAGGCAGGAAGAGGAATCCTTCACCAGTTTCCTGGCCCCAGAAGATGAACTGCCCATGGGGATCCCACATCCTGTGAGCCAGAAGAAAACAAAGTCAGGTGGGTTGGATGTGATTCTGAGCAAAGAGAAGGGGGGGGGGGAAGAAAGAGAAGGGGCGAGTGAGTGAGAAGGCATGGAAGGGAGGGGTTAGTGAGTGAGCAGGAAGTGAAGAGACAGAGTGATTGGGAAGGGAAGGAATAGAAGGGAAGGGGAGAAAATAGCTGGGGATTCAGAGGGCGATGGGATAGAAGAGGCAGGTGAGAGAAGAGAAAGGAATGGGGAGATGAGTGATGGGGAAGAGAATGAGCCAGTGAGAAGGGATGGAAGGGGGGTGTGAATGAATGGAGATGGAAGAGAAGGTGGATAAGTGAGTGGGAAGGGAAGGGACGGTGCTGTTAGTGAGGTGAAAGAGTGGGAAGCTTCGTTGTATGGAGGGGTTTTGAGTGGGAGAGATTGCAGGGCCAGTGAAAGGATCGGGTGGCTGCCTACAAGCCCAGCTTTGAGGTGGCACAGTAACGGCAGGACTTCAACTATTTTACTCCTGTTCTCCTCTCCAGTGTGGATCTGGTTGAGGACGTTTTGTCGTGTGGGTGGTGAGCAGGAGGTGCAATCGCTGCAGCCAGAAGGAGCAGGAGCAGAGTCAGCCTGCGGAGGAGTCCTGTTGGCCGCGAGGGCTGAAGGTGGAGGCTGCTGCTTCTCTGTTCCAGAGGGAGAGAAGAGTGAGTGAATGTGAGTGAGTGAATGAGAGAGGGGGATAGTGTGTGTGTGAATGAGTGAAAGAGTGCATTTAAGTGAGCATATGAGAGTGAGCGAGTGTGTGTGGGAGAGAATGAACATGTGTGTACACAAGAGAGAGTGGACAAAGTCGGTGTACAGCCCCCCTCCCTCCAATAATGCAGGACAATCTCGGGGTGACTGGAAATCAAAAGATTCCAGATACGGAGTGTGGAGAATATTTTTATCTTTATTAGTTTAAATTATTATTTAATATGATTGCTGTTTTGAAATATTGAATTTTGAGAATGGTTTAAAATGTTTGTAATAGTTTAATTATTGAATGTTATTCTGTTCCTCAGCTGTTTGAAATATTTATTCTTATTATTAGTATGGTTTTATTATTGTGATTGATGTTTTATATTTCCTGATTTTATTGTTTTGTGAGGAATGGTGAGATTTCTGATTTTTCATTGTTGCACTGCATACAGAGTCGGGCATTTTGCGATTTCCAGTTCAGATTTTGTCTGCATTTTCTCTTTGGCCTTTAGGCCTTTTTTTTTATTCTGTATTTAGGGAGGGTTTGTCTGTATTCTGCATGTGGATCCGAGATGAGGAACCTTGCTACTGTGTAGTTTCTCAGGAGAGATCTCTAGCAGCCTGACTTGTTCTGTTTTCCTAATGGGAGCTGCATTGGTCTTTTAGGGCCTGCTGTAATATTTGCAGTGTTGTTGCTGTTTGAGGGCTGGCAGTTAGTGCTGTTTGATATGGGGGTGCTTACTCTATTGTAATATGTAGTTCATTTTTTTTCCTGGCTTAATACCTTACAGGGTCCAAGTTCCTTTATTGCTGTGTTTCCTCACTGGCACTAGAGCAGTGCACGTTAATAAAATATACATGTTGTGATATTTTTACCTCAGAAGATGGTACCATGAATGTTCTTTTCGATGTAAAATCCGTGGTTCTAATGCATTGTGTGTGGTAAGCACTGAGAGCGGGGACTCGAGGCTGTACTGTTCTCCCAAGGCACCTCATAACCTTGAACGACCCCCGAGAGTAAACATCGCCCACGGACCCACAACATTCTTCCACCTCCCACTTCCCCAGGGGGCATATCCTGGGAGGGCCAGCTTACGTAAAATAACGATGGTGGTAATGGCTGCCAAGCCTCCGGGAACCCTGACTCCTTAACCCCCCACCTCCTCAAATCACTGCACAGCGGAGGGAAAGTGCCTCGAGCCCCGCAGGAGGGGAGGGGCTGGAGCAGAGACTTGAGGGATGGTACCCACTCCCCTCAGTACTGTCCTACCTGTTGGTGTCCCACCACTACTGCAGCTGCTCTCGGTCTCTTTCCCCCCCTTGTAGCCTCCCCCAGAGTCCCAGCTTCCACCTCCACTCCTGCCGCTGGCCCTTACTGCCGCCAGTCTCTCCTGCCTGAGCCTGCTGCCGCTGCTGGCACAGTGACTGACTGTAAACACAGCCACGGGGTTTTGGCTGCCGTGTGTAGGGGCAGGGCCAGGTTTAGACAGAGACAACACAGGCACATGTCTAGGGTGCTGAATTATGAAGGCACCCAAATCCTGAGCCTCCCCCAATCCGCTGCAAAGGAGCACCCTAAGCTTAAATCCAGCCCTGGCTGGGGGGGTACAGCAGTTAGTAAAAAAGGGAGAGCTTACGGGGTAAGGGACACTGCAGGCAGTAAACAGGGGAGAGGAAGGAGAGACTGGTTGGGTGGGAGAATACAGGGGGAGACTGGATGGAGGAGATGGGAGAGGGAAGAGCATGGATTGGGGGACAGCTCCATAAACACTTTACTAGCCAGAGAGACAGACTTTGGTTTCTCCACCTCTCATTTCTGGTACAGAGCAGACTTTCATATTAGGATTTGCAGGATACGTCCAGGTGACCTGGACTGGTTCCTGCTGGGCTCGACGGACCATTGATCTGACCCGGCCTGGCATTTCTTATGTTCTTAGTGATTACAGAGGGCAGGAGGTTGATGGCAATTTCTCACCTGAGAAAGTTCTTTTTCACTCAACGCACAATTAAACTCTGGAATTTGTTACCAGGGGATGTGGTTAGTGCAGTTAGTGTAGCTGGGTTTAAAAAAGGATTGGATAAGTTCTTGGAGGAGAAGTCCATTACCTGCTATTAAGTTCACTTAGAGAATAGCCACTGCCATTAGCAATGGTTACATGGAATAGACTTAGTTTTGGGTAATTGCCAGGTTCTTATGGCCTGGATTGGCCACTGTTGGAAACAGGATGCTGGGCTTGATGGACCCTTGGTCTGACCCAGTATGGCATGTCCTTATGTACTGCGGCCATTTTCCTCTCTGCTGTTGCTGCTGGGGGCTCTTTCGTGGGCTGGGGACGAGCTGAGTGTTTGCCTCTTACTGTTCCGGGGGGGAGGGGGGGAGCGGGGGCGAGGAAAGCTGAGAATCAGAATATTTGGGAACTCTCCAAACGTGGGTCCCGAGACTCTGGGATTCTGGAGGAACCGCCGGGTCTCTGGGCCGACATCCAACAGCGCAGCCCTGGAAGAAGCCTGCAGGAGCCGCGCGGGCAGGAAGGAGGCGGAGCGTTGGGCCCCCAGGCTGAAAAGGAGGGGGCAGTGTCTGCGGGAAGCCATGGGGCTGGGCTGTGTCCCTGAGCCAGTCACGGCTGCCACGGCCTCCTCCATCCCGCAGCCTGCCAAGGCGAGGACACCCAGCAGCAGGACCTAGAGGTGAGGGGGAGGCCTGGGTCCTGACTGACCGAGTGTGTGTGTGGGTGTGAGAGAGAGAATGCTTGTGTGTGAGAGCCAGAGAGCATGTGAGGGTGAGAGCCTGAGAGAGGGGTAGGCACTTAAGGCAGAGGGAGGATGCCCTTTGAAAACCGCTATTCCCCCGCCACGGAGGGTAAAAGGAGCTGCACAGCGAAGAGCACAGAGACTTTCACCTGCAGAGGAAAAAGGAGCAGGACTAGGCTGGGGCAGAGAAAGTGCAGGCAGGGCTTTAAGTTTGAAAGCCTCGTGCATCTCCTTTGTACCTGCTTCGAAGCAGATGAAAAGTAGGAACAGAAATACCGGGCTTTCCCCCTCCGGCCCAAACTGTCAAGAGGAAAGGTTAGGTTGCAGGTCTGCAGGCGGCAGTGCTGATTCCCTGCCAGGTCGCACCTTTTTGCCAACCTGGAGCTTTTTTTTTTAACCCCACTGCAGCCGGACTGGGAGGTGGAACGGCCTCGACCTTCAATTAGGAGGGCAGTTTTTAAAATAGCTTTGGAAATTGCCTTCCCCATGTTTTCGGTTCAGATCCAACGTTTTATACCTTATGAATGATTCTGGAGAGCAGGTCGTGATTTCTTTTGCCGTGGCATGCAAAACCTGAAGAGCAGTGTAAGGGGATCCTTGCAACTTTTTGAAGCAGAAAAGGGGATCCATGTTCTCTGAAAGATTGGGAACCCCTGGTCTACACATTGTAGAATAGTGCACTGCATATATCCTGCATATATGTAGTTATAGCACTGTGAAGCACTATGATCACTGAACTTACCAGAGAATCATCCAGCACGGATGACATCATTCCTGGAAGGATGGAACTAAGTTTGTTATTCTAACTGATAAGAAGAGGCCTGTGGCCTATAGTAAGAGCAAGCTGCTGTACACATGTTAAAATATATATCGATTGGTTATTAAAGGTAATGGGTGTGGATTATGCAGATGACTGATAATAGCAGACCCCAGACCCCTTATAACGTTAAGAACACTGAGCAGATTTTGAACAGACTGTATACACCTTTGCTTGTACCATTTTCTCTCTGTATCTTCTTCTACTCCATAGAGGAATTTTCTGCCTTCCTCAATAAACCTCTTTCTTTATTATCGTCTGAAGCTGGTATTAATTCTGTAATTAGATAGAGGGGAAGCCCCTCTTTTAACAGCGTGGACAATTATTAAAACCAAGAAGCTGTCCCTCCTTTCACTCACAGCTCGTGCAGTTATGCAAACTTAGTAGTGAGGGTAGAAACAGTTCCTCCTCTAGACCGGGGCTCATTCTCCTGGCCAGAGACTTTTTTTTTAACAAATAATCAGAAATGTAGAGTTTCTCTGTCACCTTCTTATCACTCTAATATCTCCCTACCCTTTCCCCTTTAACAGAAGAAATGCCATGCTGGGTCAGACCAAGGTCCATCAAGCCAAGCTTGCTGTCACCAACTACAGCCAGTCCTGGTCACAAATCCCTGGCAGATCCCGCACTGTACATCCATTTCTTCCTTATCATCGTGCCAGACCAGTCATTACATATGGAATTTCCTTCCTCCACAGCTAACGGAGCCACACCTCTTTCAATAACCTCATTCTGGGGTGTAAAGGGAGTGTGGTCCTAGACCAATGCCCAGTAGACTGCACCCAAAGTCAGGGTGCAGGTCCCGGTTGAGTCCTTCTTGCTCCTGAGACAATCGCCTCCAGGGGTTGATTTTCACAGTGGGAGCATTCTCCCAGGTCCTGCCCTGGTCGAGCCCCTGGAAGAGGCCATACCTGTACCCTTAGGGCTCCGTGGAGCCTCCAGCAAGCGATGCCTATCCCAGGACCCTGGGGGGGAGTCTACGGAGTATCTGGAGAGGCGGCTCCTTATTAAAAAAAATAACAGTAGATCTGCTCTCTCTCTGCCCCTGCTCCTCCCCATCCCCACCCTTGTCCCTGGTGAAGGAACGGCAGAGTAAGTAGGAGTCATGTCTGTCTCGGGAGATGGTAAGTAGCGGCTGAGCCATTTTATTCCTGTGGGAAGGAAAGAGTTCAAAGCGAGTCTATCTGATGTTGCCTGATGTTTGCTGCTTGGGTGTGCGCACAGCTGAGAGACAGCAAAAGCGGAGCGGGCTTACTCACTTCGGAGTAAGCCTGCCCTGGTGCTGGTTTCCGGTTGTCTCTGGGGCACTGCAGTCATGCAGGGTGTTACTTTGCAATCTATATGTAATATATATATATATCTATATATACCGTGCCTTATAGTGTAATACCAATACGTGATTTACCAGTTCAAGCTGCCTAAAGGTAGAACTGTTGGGACCTGCAGGTCAAGGGCTAACGCAGCAGCAAGAATGAGACAGCACAAAGCTACTGCAGGAGCAGGCGCCATGCATTTGGCAGTGCAGCTTTTACTTGGTAATTAGCAGAGCACGGAAATCTTTCAGTCTGTAACAGTGCGGCTCCGTGTCCTACGGGCCTGCAGAGCGATCCTCCTGCAGGAGGAAAAGAGCCGCTGCTGCCCTAGAGAGAGGCCCAGAGGTTTGCCTCTGGCTGCACTTGTGCACGTATTTCATCTCGGCACATTGTCCTTGATTTAGCACCCGAGGCTTTAGTTGGTTAAAGCACTGGCCCAGTAAACAGGGGTCCCTGGGCCTACGTTCTAGCAGTGCCTTCCATCACACAGCAGAGGAAAATGCATGAGCTCTCCGAGATACAAATAACCCACACTGAGATAGGAGATGACAGTAAGTATGCGGTTACAGGTCTTAAAGTGCTCAGGACTAACCCGAAGGGGAGAGTCCTGGGAAAAAAACAAAACAAAAGGCTGAAGGGGATCCTTCCATCCAGGGTACTAATAAGCCACCAAGGATGCCGCCTGCAGGGGTAGGGTATTTACTGAAGTGGATAACTTGAAAAGGGGACAAGAAGAGAGGGAAAGAGTGTCTGGCAAAGGAGGAGAGGAATGGCCGCCGACGAATTTCCTGAGAGGACGTTTGGCCTCAGCAGTCCTGCTCAAGGCCATCATTGTTGCAGGAGTGGGGTCAGAGTACCGGAGGCAACCCCGAGACAGGCCCTTTAAGGCAATAGCCTCCATTCGTGGAAATAATGGGGCCCCAGCCACTTGGTTACTGGGTTCACTGGGTCCCAGTTCGCCCACCTTCGGCCCGGTTGGAAACAGCCTTAGCATTCTGGGTAGGCAACACGCACAGCCCTGCAAGGATATCCCTCCAGGGCTCTGACTTCAGAGGCCTGAACAAGAGAGCAGTCTTGGCCACCTGTTCAATCCAGTATGTGGTAGGTGCCCCACTTCTGGATGGAGGTTGCCGTCGGTGATATCTTTGGTGAGGCCTGGTGAGTACCCAGCATCCTTGGACCTAGCAGAAGCTCAACACCATATTCCCATCTGAGTGCATCACCAGAGTCCAGTAAGGCTCCGTGTATTGGACAAGAATGCCCAGTACCAAGGGTGGCTTTCGACCTAGCAATAGCCCCCAAAACCTTCACCAAGATTGTGGTGGTAGTGGCAGCTCTGTATATGCAGAGCATTACGCCTCACCTGTATTTAGACGTCAGCTTTATAAGTGCCAAGTCAGCTTAGAGAGCCATCAGGCATCCAAAATAAAACGACATCTCCTTCGATAGTCAGGCTGGGATGGTGAATGGAGTGGGACCAAGAGAGGGACCTTGGGGTGATAGTGTCTGCAGATCTGAAGATGGCGAAGCAGTGTGACAAGATGATAGCTAAAGCCAGAAGACTGCTGGGCTGCATAGAGAGAGGAATAACCAATAACAAAAAGGAGGTGATAAACCCCTTGTACAGGTCCTTGGTGAGTCCTCACCTGGAGTACTGTGTTCAGTTCTGGAGACCTCATCTCAAAAGGGGCAGAGAGAGGATGGAGAGCAGGGTGACCAAAATGGGGGGGGGGGGTGTTTCAGAAGACCTATGAGGAGAGGCTGAAGGATCTAAACATGTATCCCTGAAAGGCTTTAATGAGGCACATTCGACAAACCTTTTCAGTTGGAAAGAAATCAGTAGAAATCCAGAGAAGATGACTCGGGACCAATGTCAGGAAATATTTCCTCACGGAGAAGGTGGTGGAGGCTTGGAATGCCCTTCCGGAGGAAGTGGTGAAGATGAAAACTGTGAAAGAATTCTATGGGGCATGGGATAAACACTGGGGATCCCTAAAGGCTGGAGGCTGGGAATGAAGAAAAGAGTGCGTGGGGGTAACTTGCTGGTGCAGAAGTTACCACCCTTAACCAATAAGACTTCATACTCTTAATGCAACTCCATCATTCTCTCTGCTTCAGCGGCAGAGGGAAAAGAGGAATTAGATTCAGACGACAACCAATGAGGGCAACCGACGCTTCTGGTCTGGGGCAGTGGTGCTCAACCTTTTTTCTATTGGGATGCACCTGGAAGACAATACTTAGAGGCGTGACACACCGAACACTCGACCATCACGGAGCTAAATGTAAATATAAACTCTGCATCTACAGGAACACACACTTGCCCTCCCCACCCCACCCCCATACAATGGATGCAGAGCAGAACTGGGATATTTCAAATACAACTCGCTGTATAAAAAAAGATGTTCTGATTCTGGTGCTATCTCAGTAACAGAAACACAAACTCCCTTACTACCAGGTGCATTGTAAAATGCAAAACCTGAAAGAAATAAAACCACTCAGCACCTGTGTAGCAAACTTTCCCTACCACTGCAACACTAATTCCAGGAATTCAAACAGCAATAGCCCATCCTGTGAAAGGGCAGCAGTGCAGCACCAATGCATGGCCTATGGAGAATGAGAAAATGCAAGAAAGAAGATTGATACAAACCCCTAACTACTGGTAAAATACCTCACACCTCAGTCACACATAAGGAACCGTCCTTCACCAAATACAGAATAAAAGACCACAAATCACAAATGTGGAGACAAAAACTGGAACGGAAACCTCAAAAAGCCCCTCTGCATGCAGTGCACAACCGGAGAGCTAGAAACAGAAATACATTTTATTTTTTTATTTAAAACTTTTATATACCGGTATTAGTATGCAAACATCATCCGGTTTACATTGTAACTGAAAGATTGAAAATACAATTAACAGGGAGGGGAATGGGAGGGAGTAAATACATAGTGCAGTAAGTATGAAGGAGAGGGAACATCAACTTTGAGAGGTAAACAGAAAAATTAATTACAATTTCCTCCTACACTAAGACGGAAGAAATGCACATTCCCAAACTCTTGCACCTCGTCCCTCCCCTTCCATGTCTCCATCATCCTTCACTTTTCCTAATTCCTCCCTTTCAATCATCCGCTCACACTCACATTCCTGCCCAGCATTCCTGACCCCCCACATCCTCTTCCCTGTGCTCCCTCTCTCCCCTGCTTAACTCTCCCTACCCCTTCATCCCATCTCCCTGCCTACCCAGTTACCCTGACCCCCTGTTTCCCACCCCATTCCTGCTCAGCAGCTCCCACACTCCCTCTCCGTTCCACCATCATCTTCCCAGCTTCCCCAACCTCCTTTCCCCCCACCCTCCACAGGCAGAAGAGATCAGCAGCAGCAGCATCGCTCCCACTCAGCAGGGGGAGATAAAGTTTGTGTCCCATCAGGCCCAGAACAGCAGGACCTGGCAATGTCTCGCTCTGATCTGGGTGGAGGAGGAAACAGCCTCTCACTGGGCCAGAAAGAGGAGAAGGAGGTGAGAGCAGCCTCCCATCAGGCCCAAGAGACATCAACCAACTCCCACCCGGGCTGATAAGGAAGCAGCCATCTGCTGGCCCTGTGATGCACCACCCAGGTCCTCGCCACACACCAGTGTGTCCCGACCTGCCTGTTGAGAACCACTGGTCTGGGGAAACAAATGAGCAAGGGGGTAACTTGCTGATGCAGCTGTTGCCAGCCTTAACCAATAAGCCTGATCCTTTGGATGCATCTCCAACATTGCTCTCTGCTTCAACAGCCAGGGGTAACAAGGAATTGACTTCAAACAGCAACCAACGAGAGCCCTGATGTTTACGATCTGGAAAACTGATAAACATGGGGGATAACCTGCATGGTGCAGCAGATTCCACTAAAAGCTGCTGGGCAGACTGGATGGGTCATCTGGTCCTTTTCCGCTGTCATTTCTATGGATCAAGGAGGCAATACCTTTGGCCTTCCTAATATCAGTTTAGCAGCTGTCAGTACCACCCCAGGCTCACTCTACAAGGGCACAAGCCACGCCAACTCTGCCTCACTGGAAGGGATTTGGAAGGCAGCTGCCTGGTCACCCTTCTTCTCTCTTGGCGCACACAATAGTTGGTTACACAGACCAAGGCAGACGCTGCCTTCCAGACAGACGATATTTATTTCACTGATTTATATTCCACTGATCCCCAAATCTCGGTGGATAACAATAAAACATGCACATTAAAGTCAAACAACAAAATGAATTCAAAACTAACACAACGGACTATTCAAAACGGTAAGAAACTAAAATAGGACAAAGGTATTTCTCAGCGAATGAGAACTAAGCAAAAAGGGTACAGGAGCCCAAGCCAGAAAAGATTAGTCACCAGTCAATCTGAAAAAGCTTATCTCGGCTCTGACCTAGGGCAGGGCCAGCTCTGCTGCAAAGCTGCTTACGGGACTCAGCCAACCAAGCTTGTTTTAGAGGGGAAATATCTGAAAGGTGCTGGGCGGAAGAGCAGAAGCAACAGGCCGGCTGCTAAATCAGACAAGGCGGAGCGAGCTCATGAAGGGCCTTAAAAAGCAAGGCAAGGGATTTAACCTTTATCCGCCAAGTGACCAGCAGCCAGTGTGGTTTGGGTGAAATGTGATTAGGCAATGAGGATCTGGAAATTAACAGGTAGGACATCGGTAAATCCTGATCCACCCTGACTCGCATTGACTTGGGCTTAGTCTTATTGGCTTGGGCGTGTGCGTGCGTCCAGATCTCCCGGTAGGCGCACAAAACATTTTTTTGCCAAAAAAGGGGGCCGGGTGAGGATGTGGAACAGGCACGGGCGTTCCTGGATTTCTGGATGAAAGCAGTGCATAAATATTTGCGCACACGAGCTCGCGCCGGGGCTCCCTACCGCGTACTTAACTTCTGCTATGGATGGCGGGTTAAGTCATAAAACAAAAAAAAAGAAAACTAGGCTAGTTAGCGGAGTTTGAAGGGTTGAGGCTAACAGGGTAAAAGGGAGGCCTACTTAACTAGGGGAGTTGGAAAGTCCTCTCCTTTCCCTGGGCGAACTGGAAATGAACTGGGAAAACTGGGAAGTGCGTCTACCAAAATCCCCCCACGTACGTGTTAGAGGCAGCATGTACGTGCACATGCACACACCCATGTAAAACTGTGCACTCGTGTACGCGCATACAGCCTATTTTATACCACGCGCGCATTTACGCATGTATGTTATCAAATGGCCACGGCCTTTGGCGTGAGCTGGCAGACGCACATACATGTGCGCCCGCGTGGCTGTTTAAAGGTTATCGACTTTGGTTGCCCTCCCTCTGCACTTTTCCGTATCTGCTATGTCATTTTGAGACGGAGTGACTAAAACGGCACACAGTACTTCCACTGCAGTCACACTGTGGCTTGACACTCAGGGAATATGAGCGTTTGGGGAGAGAGAGATCAAATACCCAGTGGCGACGACACCTATGGATTACCTTGAGAACTTTTACCTTATCCTTTAGTGGTGAATAAAAAATAAAAATAAAATACACACATATAGAATACAATGATGAGTTCTACTGTCCGCACCCTACATGTCCCTGTGTTCTATTCTCCATTCTCTTTGTGAGAAGCTTGTTTAAATAGCCAGGTTTTTTAAATTTTTCTAAAGGTTTTGATGTCTCTTTGTAATCTTATCTCTAAAGGCATGGTGTTCCATAGTATAGGTCCTGCTAAGGATACCGCCCTTTCTCTTACTTGGGTTAGTCTTGCTGTTTTGACTGGTTTTCCCCTTTGTTCTAGTTTAAAAGCTGCTCTATCTCCTTTTTAAAGGTCAGCGCCAGCAGCCTGGTTCCACCCTGGTTAAGGTGGAGCCCATCCCTTCGGAAGAGACTCCCCCCATCTCCAAAAGATCAGCCAGTTCCCCCTTCCCTGCACCATCGTCTCATCCACGAATTGAGACTCCGGAGCTCTGCCTGCCTCTGGGGACCTGCACCTGGAATGGGCAGCATTTTAGAAAATGCTACCCTGGAGGCTCCGGATTTCAAACTCCTACTTATAAGACTAAATTTGGCTTCCACAACCTGCCTCCCATACCCTCATTTGTCATTGGTGCCTACGTGTACCACGACAGTCGGCTCCTCCCCAGCCCTGTCTAAAACCCTAGCTAGATGATGCATGAGGTCCGCCACCTTCATGCCAGGCAGTCAAGTTACCAAGCAATCCCTACACCCAGCAGCCACCCAGCTATCTACATTCCTAACTACGATGGCCAACCTAACCCTTCCCTCCTGGGCAGCAGCCCTGGGAGACTCGTCCTGAGAGTGAGATAATTCATCACCTGGAGAGCAGGTCCTTGCTACAGGATCATATTCTGCTACACCAGAGTGATGGTCTCCAACCTGGTCACCGTCTTCCTCCAAGCCAGCACTGGGGGTTGCCAGACTGGATTTGGGACTTGGCTACTGTGTCCCTGAGGGTTCCTCAAGATACCTCTAACAAACAATTATCACTACAGTCCGTCTCCCTCCTTTCCAAACCATTACCACTACACCCAGCCCACAAGCTTCTTTCAAAAGCAACGCCCACCCGATGCTACCAAGGACGACAATCAACAGATACTTCCCACCATTCCTTAAAAGGAAATAAATGCACTCCTATTAACTACTGGTGATAAGGAGTCAGGTACAAGTCCTTATCCCAAAGACCTTACGATATAAGTGGGTACCTGAGGCAATGGGAGATATTAACTGACTTACTCAAGGTTACAAGGGTCATTGGAAGAAGGGAAATTAGAGCCCTGGGTTCTTTGGTGCTAACCACTAGGCCCCTCTTCCTCCCAGCATTAGTGGTGGCTCTTAAACAGGTAGGAGATCCTTTCTAAGGTCATGTGTAACTATGCATGCTTCCTCTTCTTAGCTTCAGCAGGAGCCACGGGCAGCAGGCAGAGCACGGATAACTAGGCCCAGCTTTTTGCAGCGCACACATCACCTCCTCATTTTCCCTCTCCTTTGAATCCTTCCAGTCTCGGTCTTTGCTAACTCTCTTCATTTGTTTTAAAATTTGGAAGAGAGACTGGTGGGGATTTCAGAGCTTCCCTGGCTCTTCTTTTGACCATATAAATCCATGTCCGCATTGCCTGCTCGGTGGAGTCTGGTGTGCCACACATGTTTGTTAATCTAACTGGGCCCTAGGCTTGAAAAGATTGGGAAAGCCTGCATTAGATCCTACAGGGAGAAAAATCTTTTCTTCCACTTTCAGGCAACAATCAGAAAGATGAGTCCCTTTGCTTGTTTCTAATAAATTTAACATTTTATTGAGTCTCGATGTTGCAAAGCGAAGGGGAAATTATCTACAAGAGGAATAAAATCTTAGAAACCAGGAATTACCAAATAAGCTCAGGTTTGTTACATGATTGCAAACGACAAGAAAATCAGATTATAAATGTATTTTATTGTAGGGCAATTTGCATAATAGAATTTATATAAAATATTCCCTCCACGACTGACCTGAGTTTATCACAGAATATCACAATTCCTTTTATTTTAGATAATAGATATTTCATTAGAGGTTTCATTAAGGTTTATCAAATAAATGTTACAATTCCTGGTCTCAAGAAGCCTGTTCCTAACCTCCCAGCACCGGGCCCGGGCTGCGGCCCTTCTCCCTCCGGCCGCACCTGCCGGCCGCCGCCACGGTCCTGCCGCTTCCCGACTCAGAGCTGCTCCTCGCCTCCCCCCTCCGCGGCGGAGGGGTGCCGCCGCCTCGCCCTCCTCACGGGCCGTCTCTCAGCCGCGGCGAAGGAACGACGCCATGCCGCCCTTGCCATCGCCTTGCTTGTTCCGAGGTGCGCGCGCCGCCGGTCAGAATTTAAAGGGGCCGCGGCGGGGAAAGCTCCCACGGCCCCTAGTGATGACGCTGCCAGTCCTGAGTACGTAAGGCAAGCTCTGACTTGACCACGCATTCTGCCGCCTGCCTCTGACCCCTGGACCGGACCTGACCACGCCTCATGCCTCTGACCCCCTGGGCCAGGCCTGGCCACGCTCTCCGCCCCTCGCCTGGCCCACTGGACCGGATCTGATCCCGCTCTTGGCTTCGGCCTCAGGCCTCTCTCTCCTGGTTGCCACCGTGCTCCCTCGCCTACTCCCTGGGATCGTCCACGCAGAGGCCCAACCAAGACCAGCCGGCCCTGGTACCCAAGGGCTCAACCTGCGGGGAACGCGGGCCGGCAGTGGCGAAGCTCCAGCCGGCCCTGGTACCCATCCGGCCTCGCCACCCGACGGCGGGGACCTCAGGCCAAGGGTCCACACACGCAACAATAAATCTCTCACAATAAGTCGAATGGTCGTCAGGTGTTTAGAGGAAACCATATCAGCAAATATCAAACAGAAAATATACTCTGGTTCTTATCATTAAGAATAAAAAGAAACTAAATGACTAAGGCACTATCACATCAAATTAACTTTAAACTTGCAGTTAAGATGATAAATTCTGACTACCCACAGATAGGAACATAAATGCCCAACTTTCCAACACGCAGTCTGTATTCGGGTCTCTTCCTGGCACTGCTGGGGGATGCCTCTGTGACCCGGGCTCGGTCTGAGGTCCCTGGATCAGCTCGGCCGTGTCTTCAGGGGGGCAGCAGCTTGTAGAGATGTGAATCGGAACTGATATCGGATCCGATTCTGGTTCCGATTCACATCTTAGAGTCCCCCGGGGACTCTCACAGCTTTATGAGAAGAACGGGATGGTTCAGCTCAAAGGCCAAGAGTCAGCAGGGGAGAGGAGCCCGACTTGTGGCCAAAAGCCTCAATTCATTGATCTCACCCCTTATAAACCGATTCATTTGCATTTCTTAGTTCATTAATGCAAACCAATGAGCTTCAAAGACCAGCAATGTGATCAGTCCAGTACTTCCGGTCTTGGTTTCAAACAGGCAGGTCAGCTCTGGCCAGAGAGACCCTGACCAGTGGTCTGTATCAAACATGTTTCTGATAAATCCACGCGTGCTAATAGGTGGGTCTGTGAAACTAAGCCATAAAACGCAGACTCGGTGGTGCCTCGCCAGCTCGGTTTTTGCAGGAAAAGAGTTCATTGTTTTTCTGTGTAGAAAATTGTCTTTCTTTGTTCAGAAAAAAGATGTCACGTGTTGAATAAGACATCCAAACAAAACAAAATGACCTCCCAGCCTACTCGCAGCTGCTGGAGGAGCTGGCTGAGCACCTTTTCACAGAGGAGAAAAGAAATGATAAGCAAGACTTCATCTTTCATTCTACATGGCCGTGCCACAGTTGCTCCATTCATCTGATCTGATCCCCTTGGCTCTGCTCTAGTAGCTTTCCAATCGATGTTTCATTCCCTGACGACAAGCGTTCCTATTTGTGCCACCCCTAGGGGTTTAAATGCAGGATGTATAGCACCAGAGCAGCGGCCCAGCATCTCCATTCTATTTCCAGGACCCAAGTAAGTGAATCTCCTCCTGTTAAGCGCCTGGACAGCCGCTTGGGCTGCCTCCTGCTGCAGGGTCTCCCAGGGCCTTCTCTTTCTCACCTGCAGATCCCGCAGCGGCATTGCTAGCCCGAGTGCTGAGCTGGTGGCCCTTTGGATTGTAGCTTTTTATGTATTAAACCAGCAGACTTCATACGATGGACTTGCAGAAAATGTCTCCTATACAAGCCGCAGGGCACAGCGCTAGGCCGAAGTCTGAGGAACAACTGCCTAGGACCGTCCCTCTTGTGGCTCCTGAACCTCCAACGAAGGATTAGCGACCGATATCTGGCCCAGAGCTTTTCATGCACGGCCGTCTTCTTCTGCAATGTGAAGACGCGCTCCTCTATAAAGGCAATCCCACGCACGTGATGGTGCCAGCGCGCCTCCCACGGAACTGATTTCCCCGCTGCTGCAATTGTGAACCCTGCCGGGCGGATTAACCGACCGCAGAATTTGCTCCGGGTAGAGGTTCATTTATTTAAAGCATTTTTATTCCGCACTTTCCAGAATCCATCTGTCCAATGCGGATTCCAATGCAACACACGCAGGAACATATGAAGCAGAATGAACAAAGCGCGGACTAAGAACGACATCAAATGCAACAACAACCTTCAATCCTATGCTTTGCTAAAAGAACAGGCCTTCAGGCCTTTTCTGAATTTCAGATACTCGCTCCCCCCACCAAGGACTGGTAGAAGAAAACTCCCATCCCTTGTCTCTTGGAGTTGATCCTTTTTACAATTTGGGACTGTTCACCGTTGCATAGTCCCAGTCAGTACAAATGCCCGAGGGCGGCATCCACTTCAGCTTCGATCTTGCCCCAGAAATCCTTAACTTGTTCACACATCCACCAGGGGTGTACAAAGGATCCCTCGTCACCACCACCTCTCCAGCATGGTCAGGGGATGGAAGGATAAATCTTGGTGAAACACAGAGGGGGATCTCGATGTCCTGCACAGTCACTCAATGCACCGCTGTCCTATTCTTTTCCAGCCTCCCTCCTGCTGGTCCTGTCCTAGATCCTCATTCCACTGAGCTCCCAGAGATAAAGGGGGTTCTCTTTCCCCATATGTCACTATATAAGGCTATCCTCCATCCAGACTCGCTTTTCAAGTGTCTAGATGTAATCCGCCTACCCTCATTCCATAACTGACCCAGAAATCCCAGCCCGGCCCTCCACCAGTCCCCCATTTCTGGATCTGCAGTAATACGACAGGGTCAGCATGCGAGGGTACCGGGCAGGCTCCACTCCAGATCTCTCTCGGGGCTCTGTCTCCACATGGGCTTGCTTTGTGCGCACCTTCACAGGTCCTTCGACTTTACTAACGCACTTCTTCATCCTTGCGTTGTGCCAATGAGAGCCTCCCTCTGCACTTCACAGAAGCCACAGATCAAGGTGCACTGGGAAATTCTTCTTAATCAGGCCCGTGGCACTCACTGTGATTGGGACTATTTCTGTAGCTTTCTGCCACATTTTCCTGGTCTCTGATTTCATCTTTGTCTTTAAAAACCTTTGCTTTCTCCATATAATCCACAGAATAGTCGCTGGGGCCCTTTATTAACAATGCAGCTCTTGGGGGGGGGGGGGGCAGAGACAAGATGGCCGCGTGAGAGGATACCACGTTTCTTCCTGGCTGAGCTTCTCTGATTCCTTTACTGCATATTTTCCTCGGTTTGGACTGCCATGCCTCATAAGAGAAAGGGAAAGATGAGGGTTTACCCTCCTGAACCCCCCATCCCTTCAGACCAGCGATTCATCTTTCTATAGGCAGATCCCAACCCAGAATCGAGGGCGTCCACTCTCGCTGGCGAGGCTGTGAGAGGAGTGCGGCTGTCACCGGGAGATGTTTCTCTGACCCCCTCCCGACCTGCGACTTCTCTCTCCGAGGCCGTCGGGGGTCGCTGGGATGCCGAGCGTGGATGAAGCCCTTGCTTGTCCAGCTGGAGGGGGCTGCCGGCGGATTGTCGGGAGTTGGAGGCAAGTTTGGACGGAACCCTGGCTCCGGGGATCCCTTGAGAGAGAGGAGGTACGGTCAGTGAGTCTCCTCTTGTTTCGCCGTTGGGAGAGAGTGGGTGCAAGTGGCTCTATCTCCCCAGCTTTGATACCTGCGAACGCCAAGTACCCTTGCCCCAAGATAGAGATTATAAAACCGGCGGTTGGGACCTTGGAGTCCCCTTTGGGATCTCATTGCGGGAATGGTGTCGACGTTCAATGTTCACTCTCAACACCCTAGATCAAGTATCAGGAAAACTGGAGCTCGTCGCTCCCGATCACCAGCGTATTCTTCAAGAGCATGCTTTATCTTTGCAGTCTGTTGGAGAGGATGTGAAAAATCTTCATTCTGCTAAGTTTGCAATAATGCGTGACTGCACTAGCACATCAAGAAGGCTTGAAACACTGGAACCTGAGGTTACTTAACTTTCCTAAAGTCCTTGGAGAAATACCCCCGATTACATTTAGAAAATATTTGTCTGAAGGGTTGAAAACGTCCTCTGATTCTATTCCCTCCACAAGAAAGATAATGTTTCTTCCTGGCAGGCAAAGAGCGTCACAATCTGATATACAACAGGAAAGGGGTAATATTACCAACCTTGTCTGAATATTTGGACAGTTCTGAGGCTGAATTGGTGGATAGATCAGTTTTGCTGGTTCTCTTTCTTTACTGAACAAGATGCAAGTTTGATTATGAAAAATTATTTTAGGAACTCGGAAATAGCATTTATGGGGGACAAGGTTCGAATATAGCCTGATCTAGCTAGGCCCACGCAATTACGTAGGAAAGCGTTTCTGAATATGCGCGCAGAAGTTGTTAACTTAGGAGCTGGTGTCACCCTTCGTTATCCATGGAAGTGTTTAATTAAGTATCAAAGCAATTCCTATATATTTTTTGTTCCTGAACAACTTCGTGAATCTTTGAATGTCAGAACCCCAGTTCCTGCTAATAACGTAGACAGCTCGGAAACGTATAAACCGGGAAGTCCCGTGTGATTACCGATATTTTTGAAATATTGCCTTATCTCCTTACCACACCCCCCCCCCCCTCCCCCCTATTTCCTTAGGAAGGATGAGAGCTTGATGATGGGAAATGATTGCCTAATCATGTTGAATGGGTCTGTAATGTTTCTTTGTTCTCTCAGTTTCCATTACAAAGTCATTGCTTTGTTAAACTTGAGAAATTCTTTAATAAAGAAAATAAAAAGCAGTGTGGCTCTTGTGGTTTTCTCCTTCATCACAGTATCTGGCTTTCCTGTACTGATCTTCCTGTCAGTTGGAATAACAATGTCCCAGGGGACCACAATTTTCTGCTTCTTTTGTATGCGAGTGTGGCTTTTTCGGAACATCGATGTTATATTTAGACAATTTGCAGTGGATGACCCGTGCCAGCGTGTTCTGTCTCTGTGTACCCAGGCTTCTGACAGCACATCACATCCAGCAACCAAGAGATGTGAAACCGTTTCCAGTTCCATCCTGCAGAATCCGCATTTGTCCGTTTCACCGTGAACCATCTCGTCCGCAGTCCTCTCTCCTGTGCCGCAATGACCGTTCCTCTCCAGCCAGCCAGACCAGTCGAAACGCATGGGTTATGTCCACCAAGCAACAGATGGACATTTCCTGCGCTCCCTTCACTTCCAGGCGCTCTGCAAAGATTCGCTGCTGCCCCACTCAGCTGCCTGCGGGTCCCACAGCTGCTACAGAACGTGATCTTCTTCCTGTGCTCTGCTGAGGCAGCCTTTGCCCCCTGCTACCAACAAGCTTTGTCACCAAGGCCAGGGAAAAAGAATGAGGAACCCCTGAACTCACCACACAAAGCCTCCGACCATGTTTTCTCTGCATAAACGTGTTTTTCTATGTGCACGTTATCTGATATGTACACATTTCCCAATACATTAGCATAGCATTAGCTTATTGCATTGGGAGTTAAAAAAAAATTTAGCTTGTGCATTAGGAAACTGTGCGCTAAATTTTAGCACAAGAGTTTTAATGCTCAGCTTTCTGCATTGGTTCCCTTTACAGGAATGAACCTCACTCGTAAGCCAGACTATGGTAGGATTTCAGCCTCTCAAATTCACTGCCAATGCCCTTTGTAATATTTGTCATGTGCCAAAGAGAGCTTATTTCTGGAGTTTGTAAGATGTTGTTACATGCACAGGCAACATGTCCAGATGAATCTCAAAGTCCCTTTTAATCAGGCCGGTGGCACCCAATACCATGGAATAAAATCGGGGGCGGCGCACGCAAAAGGGGGGGTGGGGTCAAATTTGGCTTTCGCACGGCGACGCATCAGGGCCTTCCCCAGTTCCCTCCCAGTCCGCTCCAATCAAGGAGTGGACCGGGAGGGTACTTTCCTACCCTAACCTCCCTTCCCCTCTCCTCCCCACCCTCTAAAACCTCTTTTTTTTTTCTTACCTTGTATTTCGCAAGTTACTTCAGGGCCTGACCTGAAGTAACTTGCTCACTGGCCGGCAGCCGGCCAGTGAGCAAGGCTCCAGGACAGCGAGGAATGGCGCTGTCTTGGCCCACCCCTCCCTGCCCCTTCACAGAGGTCTGGCTCTCGTGTGCATAACGGGGATTACACGCGTGGCCAGGCCTCTTCTAAAATGCGTGCAGCGCGCATAAAGGAAAATTAGTTTCTTACCTGATAATTTTCGTTCCTGTAGTACCAAGGATCAGTCCAGGACACCTGGGTTGTGACTCCGCACCAGTAGATGGAGACAGACTAAAACTTGTGGGCGGAGCCATATATGCCCCTGTGCCAGTCACAGCCCCTCAGTCATACGTAATGTCAAAGTAGAACACAACCAGAGAAGTAAACAAAACTAGCTAGAAACCGCTAATAGAACGGAGAAAACACCCCTTCTGGAAACGGACTCTCCAACCGAGAGAGCTAACAAGCGGAACAGAGCAAATCAAAACACAGAGCGGACTCTCCATTACTTCAGCGCAGCACTGCGGGCGGGATCCTGGACTGATCCTTGGTACTACAGGAACGAAAATTATCAGGTAAGAAACTAATTTTCCTTTCCCTGTACGTACCAGGATCAGTCCAGGACACCTGGGATGTACCAGAGCTAAATTACCGAGGGTGGGAAGCAGAGAGTCCCGCTCGGAGTACCCTCTCCAAACCCCCCGGAATCGGCAGCCCAGACATCCAGCCGGTAATGCCTGATAAAGGTATGCAACGACTTCCAGGCAGCCGCCCTGCAAATCTCCGGAGGCGACACCTGCGAAGCCTCCGCCCAAGCCGCCGCTTGCGCACGAGTCGAGTGAGCCCTCAGGCCCACGGGAAGCGGTTTTCCCCGCACCAAGGACGCCGAACCGATGGCCTCCTTGAGCCACCGGGCGATCGTTGTGCGAGACGCTGCGGCCCCTTTCTTAGGACCAGAGAACAGGACAAACAGAAGATCTGTGACCCGAAAAGGATTAGTGATCTCCAGATATCGGAGGAGGGACCTCCATACGTCAAGCGTCCGCAATTCCCTCGCTTCTGGAACAGAGGACTCCCCGCCCGCAAAAGCGGGCAGCTCCACCGATTGATTCACGTGAAAAGACGACACCACTTTCGGTAGAAAGGAAGGAACTGTGCGCAAAGAAACTCCGGAATCGGAAATGTGCAAAAAAAAGGGTTCCCTACAGGACAGGGCCTGCAACTCGGAAACCCGCCGTGCCGAGGCGATCGCTACCAAGAACGCCATCTTTAGAGTGAGATCCTTAAGAGTCGCGCGTTTCAAGGGCTCAAAAAGGCGCCGCGCATAGGAAGGAGAGAACCCAGTTGAGGTTCCAAGCTGGACAAGGGAGACGCAAACAAGGGCGAAGGTGCTTGGCACCCCGGAGGAAGCGAGAAATGTCCGGGGGGAACCTTACCCCGCAAACAACCAAGCGCCGCCACTTGGACCCGAAGGGAACTGCATGCCAGACCTTTGGCCAGACCAGCCTGGAGGAACGCCAGAATGTCGGAGACGGAATCCGGAGTGGGGTCCACCCACGCTGCACGCACCATTCCTCAATGACCACCCAGACACGGACATACGCCAGAGACGTCGACTGCTTCCTGGAACGCAGCAGCGTGGCTACCACCACAGCTGAGTAACCTGTCCTCTTCAGCCGACTCCTCTCAAAGCCATGCCCCGAGACAGAAATGATCCTCATCCTCTAAACAGACGAGGTCCTGATGGAGCAGGCCCGCCATTCCTTGGAGCCGAAGGGGCGCCGTTACCGCCAGCAGGGCGAGGTCTGCGAACCACGGCCGGCGCGGCCACTCCGGTGCCACCAAGATTACCGTGGCCGGGTGCAATTCTATGCGCCGTAGAATCTTGCCGATCATCGGCCACGGGGGAAACACGTAGAGCAGCACCTCCGTCGTCCAGGGAAGCACCAACGCATCGACGCCTTCCGCCCCCCGTTCGACGTCGACTGTAAAATCGTGGGGCCTTCGCGTTGCGCCACGTGGCCAACAGATCCATGTGGGGCACCCCCCACATTTTGCAAATGAGCAGAAATGCTTCGTCCCCCAACTCCCAAACACCGGGATCCCAACGATGACGGCTGAGAAAATCCGCCTGCACGTTGTCAACTCCCGCAATGGGAGACGCTGCCATGCTGCGGAGATGTAGCTCCGACCAGGCCAACAAGCGCTGAGCGTCCTCCGCCACCTGGGGGCTCCTTGCCCCGCCCTGGCGGTCGATGTATGCCACGGTGGTCGCATTGTCCGACAACACTCGAACTGCCTTCCCCCGCAGCCACGGCAGGAAGGCTTGCAGGGCCAGACGGACCGCTCTGGTCTCTAGGCGATTGATAGACCACTGGGCTTGCGACACGGACCATAGGCCTTGGACCGAGCTCCCCAGGCCGACCGCTCCCCAACCGGAGAGGCTGGCATCCGTGGTCACCACTGTCCAGTTGGGCACCCGAAGAGAGACCCCAGACGACAGATGCTTGGGATCCAGCTACCAGAGCAGGCTGGACCTCGCGTGTCCCGTGAGCGGAAGCGGTAGATGGAATTCCTCCGAGACCAGCTTCCAGCGGGATAGTAAGGATGACTGTAATGGTCGCAGATGAGCCAATGCCCAGGGAACCAGCGCCAGCGTTGAAGCCATAGACCCTAGGACCCTAAGGTAGTCGCAGACCCGCGGTTGGCGGAGAGAAAATAAGCGTCGTACTTGAGCTTGCAGTGTGCACACCCGTTCGTGCGACAGGAACACCTTGCCCTGCTTCGTGTCGAAAAGAGCTTCCAGATATTCCAAGGTTTGCGTGGGTGTCAGATGACTCTTGGCTGTAGTTGACCACCCATCCTAGGGACTGCAGAAGGTGGAGGACCCTGGCTACCGCCATCCGACACTGATTCTCGGACTTCGCCCGAATCACTTCGCCCGAATCAACCAATCGTCCAGGTAAGGATGGACCAGGAGACCTTCTCGGCGCAGCAGCGCCGCCACCACGACCCTCACCTTCGTGAATGTACGTGGGGCCGTCGCGAGCCCGAATGGGAGCGCTCGGAACTGGTAATGCCGCCCTAGGATGCAGAACCTGAGGAAGCGTTGGAACAACGGATGAATGCCTTTTGAAGTGAGGAATGCGAAGGCATCGGTTTACCCCTATGAGATCCAGAATCGGTCTGGACGGCACGTCTTTCTTCGGGACGATGAAGTAGATGGAGTGACGGCCCTTGCCGTGTTGTCTGACCGGGACTGGGGAAATAGCTCCCAAGCCTTCTAAGCGTCGGATGGTGTCGAGCACCGCCGCCTTCTTCTCGGGAGCTTTGCAAGGCGAGACCAGGAACTTGTCCGCTGGAATGGGAGCAACATCTAACGCGTAGCCGAGTCTTATCACAGTGAGGACCCACTGGCCCGACGTTACACCGGTCCATCTCTCGTAAAATGACATCAACCGCGCCCCGACGTTGGGAACGGCGTGCTGAGGCTGCGGCGGGAGATGGGCCGACCCCCTTTCATCGCTAAGACTTGGGGCGCGGAAGAGACGAAGTACCCTCGGGTCATCGCCGTCTGACGTTTGGCCCTGTCGCGCCTTCTCCTGCGCGGACAGGTCGTCCCCCTCTGGCGGGGGCTCCTGATCTTCCGAGTCCTCCGAGGAGTCAGACGTCACCCTGTCCTCCCTGGGTGGAGCGGCACGCAGCGAGCGATTTGCCCTAGGGGGGGCTCGATAGGGCCTCCGCCCGCGGGGGTCCGAGGGTGTCTCCCCCGGGGGTCCTGTGGATGTGGGCGCTTCTGCAGAGTCTTGCGGGCCTTAAAAGCCCTGTGCATGGCCAAAATAAATTCTGATGAAAAGAAGTAGCTGATCCCGCCGAGTCCGAAGCAGTATCATGCCCCCTCACCTGCCCCGCGGGAGGGACTGGGCTGGTGACAGGCCGTTGTGGTGAGAGGGAGGGGGGAAATCTCTAGATCCCTCCCCATCGGGACCGGACACCGCGGGAGCCGGGGACAAATGGCGGTGGCGCCCGCACTAGACACCGCGGGAGCCGGGGACAAAATGGCGGCGGCGCCCGCACTACCCTCAGCCCCGGCAGAGACCCCCACGGAGCGAGCTCCCACCGCGATCGCAATTGAGGTCTGCCGAAGCACGAGCTCCCGGAGAGTTCACGACGATCCCTCCCTCCCCCGGGATGCAGGCCAAGCACAGCCCATCCTGGGAGAGGTGCGTGCAGACGGAGCCGCAGGCTGTGCAGGCCGCGCCACGTGGCATGCCTGCCTTGCCTAAGAAACGAAGAAAAAAACCGCGCGAACCGCGCGAACCGCGCGACGCGACGGGAGAGCGGCGAAAAAACAAACAAACAATGAGGTCGGGGAGCCGCGGCCGAGAGAAAAAGTTCCGTTTGCGAATTTAAACTTTTTTTTTTTTTTTTTTTTTTACACAGAAACGCTCACCGGCGCTGTCCCCCGCTGGGTCCTGAAAGGCGGGCCGTCTGGGGTGAGAGATCCAGGCTCCCCGGTATCACCCCGGCTGGGCTATGTCAGGTGGGATCCTCGACCCCGAGCTCCAGCAGTGAGCTCAACGAGGAGGGATGGCCCTCTCGGGGCCTGGCAACCTCCTGGGAGCTCCAACCGGCAGCAGCAAAGATGAAGAAAAAACCAAAACCTTTTTTTTTTTTTTTTGAAAACTTAATTAACAACCTGTCTGCCTCCTAAGAGCTTTAAACCTACAACATCCTTAACCGGGCGGTGAGCTATGCACCCGAACCAGCTGCGAAAAGTCTTGGGGCCGCTATGCCGAGCCCCCCCCGCACGGCGGCGATCGTGCGCTGCGGGGATCGAGTCCCCCGAGGCGCCCCGGACGACCCCTCTCCGCCCGGGATGCATGTCGCACACCGGCCGGCGTGGGAAAACCGCGCGCGCGCGCGCGCCGAGATGCAGGCCCTACAGGCCGAGCCACGAGGCATGCCGGCGAACCGCGGCGAAGAGCGCAACGGGAGAAAAATAAATTTAATCTAAACCGGCCCCCCCGGCCTCCCCCCCGCCAGCGGCACCCCCCCCCCCCGGAGCCACACGGAGCGTTGACGCAAAGCAGCAGAGAGCCGAAGCAAGAGAGCCGAAAACAAAAGTAAAACCCCTTTTTTTTTTTTTTTTTTTTTTTTTTTACAAACAACGCTTGTCACTGTCCACGGCCTTGGAGCCCTAGTCCAGCAGGGATGAGTGAAACGGGCTCCCCGGTGTCACCCCTGCCGCTGCTACTGGAAAAGCCGGGTCCTCGACCCTAGCAGCGGCCTCAACCAGGGGGGGGTAGTCCCCTCAGGACCTCACAACCCCCCTGGGAGGCAGGGCGGGTGGGACCTCAGTGACAATCTAGCAAAATCAAAAATCCCAATTAAAACCACTAACTGGCCTAAAATCCAGAAAAGAAATGAACCGACCCTGACGGAAAACCAGAACCAGGGCAGGAAGGAGCTGTGACCGCACCTGCACCATCTACTGGAGACAGAGTAAGACTGAGGGGCTGTGACTGGCACAGGGGCATATATGGCTCCGCCCACAAGTTTTAGTCTGTCTCCATCTACTGGTGCGGAGTCACAACCCAGGTGTCCTGGACTGATCCTGGTACGTACAGGGAACCCCCGTTTTTTACGCGCCGGGAGGGGGGGGGGGGTGTTTTTTAAAATCCAGCCATTCATTTTTTTTAAATTAAATTCTGTGTCTCATCAGGAGCTACAGCAGATCCTTGAAGAAATCCAACAAGGCCTATAATTGTACCTAGATTGTTATCGCTATCTGAGGTCTTTGCACTATTGCTACCACCATCATTAGCCCTCGTGTTGAATTTAAGGGTGGGCACCTTTTTATCCTGAGTGGCGTGACCATTATGATGTTTTTTCTTTCCTGTCGTATTTTAATAATAGTGCTTTTGCTACTGTGTGAATCATTTGATGCCTTTTTAGTTCTGAGCTCCCACATAAGCATTTATTACACTCAGTACATGTGAATGGTTTCTCTGGGGGGGGGGGGGGGGGCAATATCTCCAAAGGGGGTTTGTTTTACATATACCCTGACAGGAATGAACTTCACTTGTAAGCAGCGGTTAATTTGTAGAGAGAAAGGAAGTGGAACTGTGGAGGGGTTGAGATGGGCGGGGCCAGAGCCAGATGTGAACTCTCTCATATGCACAAACAAACACATAGGTAAATCAAAGCCATGTGACTGCCCCTTGTCTCAGGATAAGCAGTTCCAACACACTCTCAGGCCGGTGCAATACCGTGCGCTGCGGCCAGCTCATGGCTTAACGTGTAATTGGATACGTGTCCATATTCCCCTTTGCACTACGGGGATTAGTGTATCCAAAACGCGCTTCCAATCGAGCGCGTAGCTAATAGTGCTCATCACATGTAATTTCATGTACATGAGGCTATTAGCTAATCCCTACGATTTAAAAAATTTCCCATGTGGCCAATGTGCCCATTGCAACGCAGCAAATTTTACACCAGCCCGGGGCTGGCGTAAAGGGAAAGCTGCACTGGATAAAGAAAACTTCCTGCTTTCTGCGATTCCCCCACTTAATATCGTCGCGATGCTAAGTAGAAGGACCCACATAAAGCAGACTGAAGAAAAGTCTTGAAAACAACAATTCTGGGCATCCAATACTTTCGTGCAAGTTAGATGGTCCAGGCCGTGTATCTTGTGTGTGTAAGAACATAAGAACTTGCCATGCTGGGTCAGACCAAGGGTCCATCAAGCCCAGCATCCTGTTTCCAACACACAAGACGCCAACACACAAGACGCCAGCGCCTCTTTTTAAATAATGCATCACGCGCCCAGGAGAGGAGAGCGGGCGCTGAATCCTAGGCCCCTGTTTTATGCGAGCCGATATTGCGCATCGATCTGGCTGTTCCTCTCTGCTTCCTCCGAGGGCTGGGGCGCCACACGCGATCCGTGCAACCGCTGGCTCCATTCTGTTTCCTTAAGGGAGCCAGAACTGACGACAATTGCCAGCTCTGCTCCGTTTTCTCAGGTCCCAGAAAGAAAGGAGGCAGAACGTCTTTCTGGGTGGTTCTGCCAGAAATGAAGCCCAGGGTAATGGACCGAAAAGGGATTGGATTAGCCTAAGATTGAAAGTAGGGAGCAGAAGTGCCATTCATCAAGTCCAAGGCTGAGGCCTTGATAGTTGCTCACAACTTTCAAACTTGTGCTAACTCTGCAGTGTCAGAAGAACATAAGAACATGCCATACTGGGTCAGACCAAGGGTCCATCAAGCCCATCAAGGAGCGGAGGAGTAGCCCAGTGGTAAAGAAGTGGTCTGCCAACCAGAGAAACCAGGGGTTCAGATCCTGCACTGCCTCAGGTACAGACTTAGATTGTAAGCCCACCGGGGACAGGGAAATACACACAGTACCTGAATGCAATCCACTTTGAACTGCCTAAAAAAACAGAATATAAATGTAAATAAATAATCAGTATCCTGTTTCCAACAGTAGCCAACACAGGTCACAAGTACCTGGCAGGATCCCAAGGCTTAGATAGATTACAGACTGTTTTATCCCAGGAATAAGGAATGGATTTCTGCAATTCTACCAAACTGTTTTTAATTGCTAACATCTTTCACCACATCCTCTGGCAAGGAATTCCAGAGCTTCATTATTAATTAGTCTTAAATGTATCACCTAGTAACTTCATTGTGTGCCCCCTGGACTTTGTACTCTTTGAAAGAGTTAACAACTGATTAACGTTTACTCATTCTACTCCAGTCACTATTTCATAGATCTCTTTCATATCTCCCCTCAGCCGTCTCTTCACCAAGTTGAAGAGTCCTAACCTATTTAGCTTTTCCTTGTCTGCTTCAGTATCACCCCTTTCCCTTCTGTTCCCTGCAATACAGGAAGAGTAAGTAAGTGAATGAGTGTGTGTGTGTGTGAGTGTGTGTAAAAAACAAGATAGGAGGGGCTGGATTAGAGAGCAGAATGGCTCTCCTGTTCCATGTGCTTCAAGTTCAGCCCTTCTCCTCCCTGTAGGCTGCCTGAAGCAGAATGCCCCTGCATCTCCGCCTCTTAAACCTGAAAAGAAGTGCGGGAACTACGTTCCGCCCCATTCCCCCACAAAATAAGCCCTGTTTGTAAGCCAGGGCATATAGGGAATGATCTCAGTTTCACAATTTTAGTGCTAATGCTCATCATAGTACTCACATGGTGCCAAAAAGAGCCTCCTTCTAGAGTTCATAAGACATAATTTTTACAGGCATCAGATCAAGGTGCACTTGGAAATTATTCTTAATCAGGTAAAAAAAACCCCAATATAATTGGAAATATTTCTGCATCTTTCTGCTACATCTACTTGATCTCTGATTGCATTTCTTAGTACTTAAGGTTCAGTGTAGATCCCATGGTGCATTATCAGATCTGATTTCTGGCTGAAGCTTTTATCACAGTCAGTACATGCAATTAATCTCTCTCCTGCATGCATTTGGTGGATAGCCAGCAGAAGCATATGGATTATCTCAGTGTGTGGACCCTTTGGTGCTTTTTCAGGTCTGATCTCCTTATGTAGCTTTTATCACACTCAGTACATGAATATGGTTTCTCAGCCATGTGGATCTTTCGATGAACTTTCAGATAAGATTTGTGTGTGAAGCTTTTATCACACTCAGTACATGTATATGTTTTCTCTCTCATGTGGACCCTTTGATGCTTTTTCAGGTCTGATCTCCTTATGAAGCTTTTATCACACTCAGTACATGAGTATGGCTTCTCTCCCCTGTGGATCACTTGATGCTTTTTCACTTCTGATCTTGTTTTGAAACTTTTATCACACTCATTACATGAGTATGGTTTCTCAACCATGTGGATCCTTTGATGACTTTTCAGGTTAGATTTCAGTGCAAAACTTTTATCACATTCGATACATGTATATGGTTTCTCTCCAGTGTGGGTCATCTGATGATTTTTTAGGTTTGATATCCAATAGAAGCTTTTATCACATGCATTACATGTATATGTTTTCTCTCCTGTGTGGGTCATTTGATGCCTTTTCAGGTTTGACCTCCAATAGAAGCTTTTATCACACTCAGTACATTTGTATGGTTTCTCTCTCACATGGATCATTTGATGACTTTTTATTTCAGATCTCCCATGGAAGGTTTTATCACACTCACTACACGTGTATGTTTTCTGTCTCATGTGAAGCCTTTGATGCTTTTTCAGGTCTGATCTCCTTATGAAGCCTTTATCACACTCAGTACATGAATACGGTTTCTCAGCCATGTGGATCACTTGATGAATTTTTAGATAAGAATTCTGTCTGAACGTTTTATCGCATTCAGTACATGCATATGGTTTCTCTTCTGTGTGGATCACTTGATGCCTTTTCAGGTTTGAACTCCAATAGAAGCTTTTATCACACTCAGTACATTTGTATGGTTTCTCCCTCATGTGGATCATTTGATGACTTTTCAGGTTTGAACTTGAAAAGAAGCTTTTATCACACTCAGTACATTTGTATGGTTTCTCACTCATGTGGATCCTTTGATGACTTTTCATTTCTGATTTCCCCTTGAAGGTTTTATAACATTCAATACAAGTGTATGTTTTCTCTCCCATGTGGCTTATTTGATGCCTTTTCAGTGTTGATCTCCAGTAAAAACTTTTATCACACTCATTGCATGTATACCGTTTCTCTCCCATGTGGAGCATTTGATGCATTTTTAGATATGATCTCCAACGGAAGTTTTTATTACACTCAGAACATGAGTGTGGTTTTTTTCCTGTGTGGGTCATCTCATGCTTTTCTAGGTGTGATCTCCAATAGAAGCTTATATCACACTCAGTACATTTGTATGGTTTCTCTCTCAAGTGAATCATTTGATGACTTTTCAGTTTTGATCTTACACGGAATCTTTTATCACACTCAGTACATGTGTATGGTTTCTCTCCCATGTGGATCAGTTGATGCTTTTTCAATTTTGATCGTACACGGAAGCTTTTATCACACTCAGTACATGAATATGGCTTTTCTCCGGTATGGATCCTTTGATGCTGTTTCAGTTGTGATCTCTCGCGGAAGCTTTTATCACACTCAGAACATCTGTATGGTTTCTCTCCTGTATGGATCATTTTATGCCTTTTCAGTTGTGATCTCTCACAGAAGCTTTTATCACACTCAGTACATTTATATGGATTCTCTTCCATGTGGATCACGTGATGCCTTTTCAGTTCAGATCTTGTTTTGAAGCTTTTATCACACTCAGAACATGGGTATGGTTTCTTACCCGAGTGGTTCATTTGATGTATTTTCAATTCTGATCTCCAACGGAAGCTTTTATCACATTCAGCACATGCAAATCTTTTTTCTCCCATATGGGCCTTTTTACACTTTTTCAGCTCAGAACATGTAAATGATTTTTCTCCTGTGTGACTCTTTTGGTGGTTTTTCAGTTCTGTTGGAAAAATGAAGCTTTTATTTGATTCACTAGATGGAAATTGTCTCTCGCTCATATGGTTGTTCTGGTGAGCTTTTAATATCATTTTATTTGTAAAACCTTTTCCACATTCACTGCATGAAAAAGGCCTTATCCCAGTAAGCACTGTCAGGCGTTTTGTAAGATATTGTTTCAGCCTGATGCTTTTCCCACATCTAGTGCCAGGAAAGAGTCTCTCTCCAGTGAGAATACTCAGGTGTTGTGTGAGAGATTGCTTCCACCTGAAGCTTACTCCACATTTACTACTGGGAAAGCCTCTCCCTGAACTGTGAACACTCAGATGTTTTGTTAGAGATTCTTTGAGCCTGAAGATTTTTCCACATTCAGTACACTGAAATGGTCTTTCTTCCAAGTGCATTTTCTGTTGCATTTCCAGGTGTTTTTTCTGAAGGAATTTTATTCCACACTCAGGACAGGGGAATGATTTATCTTGGTTAGTGTGGAATTTCTGGTGCGCTGTAAGCTGCTGTTCCTGATAGAAGATCTTACCACAGTCTGTACGTGTATATGGTCTCTCTCCTCCATGCAGTCTTTGGTGAGATTTTAGAGATCCCTGATCCATGTAGCTGTTCCCACAATCATTACACACATACTCTTCTCCTATTGTCTGTTTTTCCTGTGGCTCCTTAGTGTGAGGGATATCATCAGTACTTTGCTCACGGGGAGTCACATTCTCAGTGGAGTCTCCTGCTGGGTTTCTTGGACTCTCCTGTGGTTTACATTGAGCCCAGCTGTTTCTCTCCCAGTCACAACATGGACAGGTATCCCCTCCCTCTTCTCCTGTTACAGTGTTAGTCACTTCCAGCTGTTTAGTGGGTTCCTCAGGATGTGGCTCCTCGTGTCTTATCTTGCACACATCAATCTCTGGATAAAAAGAAAACAAAGGACAGACATTACTTGATGTGAGGGAGACTCACAGTGACAATGGTCAGGGTTTACCCAGCATTGGGTACAGGGGTGTAAAGCATCCACGTCACTTCCTCTCTGCAGCATTCCAGGATGAACTAGACCAGTGTTTCTCAATTCTTTTGTGTGCCAGGGACCTGCTAGCTACTTTCCTTAAATGCTGTGAAAGGACTGTAGCACTGATGGGGGAGGGACTCCTGACAATTTAAGAGGAAGGAGTGGTGGACATACTCCCACCCACCCACTCTTTTATCTCATGGATCAGCCCTGCAGCTGACCTGTGTCCTTTTAAGAAGGTAACCAGCCAATGTAAGAAAACTGATTTTTTTTTTTTAAATAAAAACAATAATTGCTCTAATTTAAAAAAGTAAAAACAAAAACTCTTTGCCTCTTCCCCACAACCAGGCAAACGTATTGACCATAGAAAAGAAAAATATATACTTCTTTCCCTCGCAGCTAATCACCAGTTTGTGACTGGAAAAAAAATCTTTCCCTCTCTTGTTCCGACCCCTCTGCCATCCCGCCATACTATTAAAACGAATACCTGCCCCACCCCATGGGGCAGGTTCTGATCGCTGGGCGGGGAGCAGCTGCAGCTGAACATTAAAGAGCAGAAATGAGACTGCGCCAGTGTCTGCTCCACTCGCAGGGCCCAGAGTGGCCCTGACCCCCCCCCTGGATTCTCTATTGGAGATGGGATCTGAGAGCAGAGCAGATGCTGACTCAGTCTCACATTGGCTCATTAACTTTTGGATTTCCTCCCTGAGTTTGGGCTTCAGTGACTGTCCCATCTGGATAAAAAAGGGCAGAGCAGGACAGGGTTGACAGCGGGACCTAGGAAGAGGATCTGCTGGCTGGGATGCAGGATGCAGTGCAGTGGGTGCAGCTGCAGAGCAGGTCTTGCTTCCTCCTTGTCCTCATGCAGGGTTGAGGGTGGGACTTAGGAAGAGGATCTGCAGGCTGGGATGCAGTGCAGTGGGTGCAGCTGCAGAGCAGGTCTTGCTTCCTCCTTGTCCTCATGCAGGGTTGAGGGTGGGACTTAGGAAGAGGATCTGCAGGCTGGGATGCAGTGCAGTGGGTGCAGCTGCAGAGCAGGTCTTGCTTCCTCCTTGTCCTCCTGCAGGGTTGAGGGTGGGACTTAGGAAGAGGATCTGCTGGCTGGGATGCAGGATGCAGTGCAGTGGGTACAGCTGCACAGCAGGTCTTGCTTCTTCCTTGTCCTCCTGCAGGGTTGAGGGTGGGACTTAGGAAGAGGATCTGCTGGCTGGGATGCAGTGCAGTTGGTGCTGCTGCAGTGCAGGTCTTGCTTCCTCCTTGTCCTCCTGCAGGGTTGAGGGTGGGACCTAGGAAGAGGATCTGCTGACTGGGATGCAGTGCAGTTGGTGCTGCTGCAGTGCAGGTCTTGCTTCCTCCTTGTCCTCCTGCAGGGTTGAGGGTGGGACCTAGGAAGAGGATCTGCTGACTGGGATGCAGTGCAGTTGGTGCTGCTGCAGTGCAGGTCTTGCTTCCTCCTTGTCCTCCTGCAGGGTTGAGGGTGGGACCTAGGAAGAGGATCTGCTGGCTGGGATGCAGGATGCAGAGCAGTGGATATAACTGCAGAGCAGTTCCCTGGGGCATTCTCTGCCCCCACCCTCTCTGTGGTCTCCTGCTCCGATCCTCCAGGAGCCTTAGTGGTTTGGTTTCCAGAGTCTTCACGAGAGACTCTAGGTCCTCTCCAAAGAACAATTTTCCTTTGAGTGAGAGTTTTACTCAGCTCGGTCTTGCATGCTGAATCTGCTGCCCAGCTGTTTAACCGCAGGAGGCGCCCAGCCATCACGCTTGTCTCGGCCCGATTGGCTGAGCTCCTAAACAAATCATAGAGGGCATCGGCCGCATACGCTGCTGTGGTCTCTGCTTGCGCCATCTCCTGGTCGCTGGCACCTTCCGCCTGCCCTGCGAGTGGCTGTAAAGTGCAGAGCAGAGCCCTTGCCACGTAGCCCCCACAGATTGCTGAGCACAGAGCTAGGCCAGACCGCTCAGTGTCCTTCCTAAAAAGCGTCTCAAACCTTCGATCCTGCAGGTCCCTAAGGGCCGCACCTCCCTCAACCAGGACGGTAGTTTTCCTGGAGACCGCCAACATCGCTGCGTGCGACTTGGGGAGGGCCAGGAGGCTGTCTCTCTCCGCCTGGGCCATTGCATACAAGCTTTCCGTATTCTTTCTGCTCCGCAGCCTTAAGTCTGGCTTGGCCCACTCCGCTGAAATCATATCCTGAACTGCAGCAGGGCTGGGGAACACTTTTGCTGGCTTTTTAATGCCCAGGAGGCTAGGGTTACCTCTTGCTTTACTGTCTCTGGGCAGCTCCTCCGCAAGCCTGGGGACGTGGGAGACCTTGGAAATGTGGGCGTCCCAACTCCCCTGCCCTAAACAGTCAGGCCGCCGAGTCATCCTGAGCAGGCCCCGGGGCCTCTTCCTCCTCGGTCTCCTCCAGGGAATCCCCCTGGGACAAATCGTCTGGTTCATCCGAAAATGGCTCGGGAGATGGGACTGGGCCTCTCCCTTTCCTTCTCACGAGGGGGACTCAGGGATTTTACCCTTGGGGCTCTGAGCCCATTGGTTTACCCTTCATTTCCCTGTAGGCCTTGTGCATTAAGAGCACGAAATTGGAAGAGAACTCCACCCCCAGCTTTCTCTTCCGACGCCATTGGGGAGGAGGCGGCAGCTTGAGCGGCGGCAACGTCGGGCGTCGGTGACGGGCATTTTGGGGCTGGCTGGGGGGAAGGAACTCGACGGGCCTCTCTCCCCAGCCTCTGCCGGGCCCCCAATGGCGCGCCGTCGCAACTGTGAAAAGAACGAGCCTGCCCGCATCGGGCCGCGCCGCAGGCACTGCCTGCCTCTCTCTATCTTACCTGCCGGCGCAGGGGTTCGGGGGACTTAGGGCCGGGTCCCGCGGCCTTAGGCTCGAGGCCTACTTATCGCTGCCACTGCTGAACCTTCCTTCCATCACCAGGAAATGCAAGGCCAGGGGAGGGAAAGGCGACACCAGGAGGGCAGTCGTCCCCCGATCCGGTCCAGGCACTTCCCAGGGAGGCTGTCGCCCCTGCCTATACCCCCTGCCAAGCCATCTACCGGAGGAAGAGAAGCACTGCCGCCTTCCCTGCTGAACTGCCTGTATAGCAGAGGCCTCAGGAAAGAGATCTGGAACTCTGCCTCCATCTGCTGGTAGGGGTGTGAAACCCACTGTGAAGACTGGTCTGGCAGCACAAAGAGGAATCCAGTTTTAGTTTGTAATTTGAGTGGAATACTGAGTGCAAATCTTCTAAATACCAACCAACCTGCTTTGGGAGGGTAAGAAGGGCACGGCTTTGAGTTGTAAAAGGATATGGGGCCCTGTGCTGCACTTTTCCTATTCAAGATTGTTATCAGATGTACTGTTTGCCTGTCTTGTACCGGGGGGGGGGGTCAGCTTCCTGTTATATCGGATTGTTTTGCTTGAAATTTTAATAAACAAGTTTGAATGAAAGAACTGCACTTCTGTGATGGGAGCTGAGCTAAGCTGCTGCCACCGAGCTCGCAGCATGATCGGCAATCCTCCTCCACACCTTTCAGTCATTGTGACCTGTCCACTATCTCTGTCCCATCCTCTGGGCTGTCTCCTTCTCTCTCCCTGCCCCCTCTGCTCTCTCTTGTCATTGATGTCATCCATTCTATTTTCTCTCAAGCTTTTATTTCAGGAAATATAATGGAAAAATGGCTTTGTTTATTATAAACTTTTATTCAGTTTATAATGAAATAATATTCTATTCCTCCCCTCCCAAAAATAACTTAATACAAATATCCCTTTACCCAGTGAGCCAAGGGTCTGAAAATTCTCCTTCATCACATCACAATAAAGCTCTTTCTGCCATTCTGTTAAATACTTCCACTCCTCCTGGGAGAAATAGACAGCGATGTCCTCAAAGGTTACTGGGACCTGAAACACAAACCAGAAACACTCAGCACCTTCTGCATCAGGAGACTTTGCAGCTCTGGGGCTGAAAAGGGCAGGGGAGGGGTTTCTGGGTGGATATAATTCATACTCCCACACCACACAGTCCTAAAGCAGGATTACAGCAACTAAAACCAGTTACACACAGAACCTGGGACACAAAATCTCACTTTGTGGGACTCCTGATCTCTCTCCTTACACTCAGGAGGGTCTGCTTGGTGTCCAATTAAAGTCAGAACTGACTCTGCAGTGCCAAAGGTTAGAAAGCTGTAGTGTAGTAGTGGGGGTATCTACTGATGGTGGAAACAGATGAGGACATCAAACAAGCTGGCAACATGGGGACACAATAATAATGGAGGACATTAATTACCCGACCATCAATTGGGTGAAAGTCTCTTCTGGTCACACAAGAGAGGTGAAATTCCAGGATACTGTGAATGACTGCTCCTTGAGGTAGTCAGTCCCAGAGCCCAGAACATGACTGAATTTGAAATACATACTGCAATAAAAGTCCAGTACAAAACTGAAGTGGTTTACCTTAATTTCAAGAAGAGAGAGTATGAAAGAACGAGGAAGCTGATTAGAAGGAAATTGAAGAGAACCAACAGAAGGGTTAAAGGTGTGCATGAGGAATGGAGAAATTACTTACCTGATAATTTCGTTTTCCTTAGTGTAGACAGATGGACTCAGAACCAATGGGTATAGTGTGCTCCTGTTAGCAGTTGGAGACGGATCAGATTTCAATCTGACGTCAGCCCTAGTACATATACCCCTGCAGGAAGTGCAGCTCCTCAGTATTCTTCCTTGCAAAGCATTGTGGATATATGTGTGACTGACTAATTTGAATGACTTGTATAACTTCATAACTTGAAGAACTTGATTAACTTCAGTTATCATGTTGTGTTTTTTGTGATTATTTTTCAGATATGATGTAACAGTCTGTATGTTTTATGAGTAATGGGTAGTTTTAATTGGAGGTCCCCTGAAGAAGACGAGTGGGGTCGTCAAAACTAGGTCCTAGCTGGGATAATTTTTAGGGTTGATGTATAAGGGTGTGATATTTTATGATTAGGTGATGTATATTGTAATAAAACAATTAACACTGTAAACGCCATTTTTTTGGTTGCACTTTGGTATTGATTGGTAAATTGTGTAATAACTTGTTACCCCTTGGCTAGAACTAATAGGCTATGACAAGGGAAGGCAACTCTGGTCCTAGAGTGCCCTAAACAGGTCTGCTTTTCTAAACATTCACAATGAATATGCATGAGATATATTTGCATATCAATGAAGGCAGTGCATGCAGATCTCCCTCATGCATATTCATTGTAGACATCCTGAAAACCAGACTTGTTTGTGGCACTCCAGGACTGGAGCTGCCTACCCCTGCATTATGGAATAGGGAGAAACATATATTCATGGATTAATAAGTGGCTAAATGAAAGGAGGAAGCAAGTAGGATTGAATAACCAGTTCTAAAACTGGAGAGGGCTACATAGTGGAATGCCCCAAGGGTCAGTAGTAGGTCCAGAATTATTCAGTTTGTTTATAAATGATCTAGAAGATGGAATAATGAGTTTGTGAAATTCACAGGAGATACCAAAGCTTTATTGTGTAAAACTGCAGGAGGATCTAGAAAAATTGGAAACTTGGGCATTGCATATAATACAGAGAAGTGCAAACTGATGCACGTTGAGAGAAAGAATCCAAACTATTAATAAACACTGCTTGGGTCCACTGCTATCAAGAGAGGGATCTTGGATTAATACATCTGCACAGTGTGCAGCAGTGACCAAAAAAGCCAAACACATATTAGGAATAATTTGGAAAGGCATCAATGACTGATCCAAAGATATCATGCTTCTATATAGAGCTCTGGTGCACCACACCTGGAGTACTGTGTACAGATCTGGTCACTTCATTTCCAAAAGGATGTGGTGGCGCTTGAGAAGATACAGAGCAGGGCAACTAGAATGGTGAGAGGTTTGGGGCATCTCTCATATAAAGAAAGGCTACAACATGTTTAGCTTCAGAAAGAAAACATTAAAGTGGGATATGATAGAGATCTACAAAATTATGAATGAAAAATAACAAATCATAAGCAAGCAGTTGTTTGTGCTGCCAAAATACTAGGTCCAGGGGGCATCCAATGAAACTGTGTGGTAGCAATTTCAAGATGAACACAATAAAGTATTTCTTTAATCAAGGGGTAACTAAACATGAGAATCTGACTGCACCAAATCTAGTCACAGGAGCCCAGAGCATTGCTTGAAGGCAAGGACATAAACGGATATTGGGGAATGGGAGGAGGCCAAGCGGCTTCAAAGGTTTACAGATCTACAGGAAGCAATTAAATGAGCTCTAGTTCTCATCTGGTGACTCTGAGGCCACCTTTGGATGCTGGGCTGGATGGAGCACTGCTCTGACCCAGCCTGGCACTTCTTATGTTCTTAGTGTTTATAGAGAGGGGGCAGGAAGTCGGGGGCAGCCTCCTACCTGAGCAGAAGCTCCTGCAGGCATTTCCCTCTCTGTTTCTGTTGCTTTCAGGATTAGAAATGACACTGGGAGGCTCTTTCTCGGGCTGGGGAAGAGCTGAGTGTTTGCCTCTTGCTCCTCTTCCCGGAATCTGACGTTCAGCAGAGTTACGCTCCCAGAGCAGCTCCACTTCCTACTGGACGCAGGCTGATGACATCACTTAGGGGGAGTTTTACGCTGAGGGCACATTCTAATGACATCACACAGGAGGCGGGAGAGCTTTGCACTGAGCGCATAGTGATGGCGTCACGGAGGAGTTTTAAGCAGCAGGTGATAGGGCGGTGTTTAGAGGTTTCTGTTCTCAGAGAGCACAAGGAGATGATCTTCAGACAGTAATCGTTTGTTTCCTTATTATTAAGCTCATAAGAATGGCCAAGTTAAGTCAGAGCAGATTATTAGGGACTTGTCAGCAGAGCTGCCAATTTTCAGCAATTTTTAAGGAGGAGATTTTCAGCTCATGGTCACCCTCCCCCATACTAAGTGTCAATTTATCAAAGATATATATATATATATATATGCCTTAACAACTATCACTTTTTCAAACAAGTTAAGCAATTTATGTTTACTTACAGTTTATGGACGTATAAAGTCAACATGATATATTACATGAATAAACTGATGAAAACATTCTAGTGGAGTGCATCTGCCACAGTTTGGATATTGTCTGCATCATCCATACATATATAGCCTGCCTACATGTTTCAGCTTTTGAGGCACAATTTTTGTATCCTTCTGGATTTTGGCAATATATACTCTTTTGGCGACGCTATATAGATGACATTTTTCTGATTTGGACAAGCACTTCTGACATTTTCCATCGATTTATAGAATGGTTGAATTCCTGTAACACTAATTTACGTTCTCACACTGCACACATATTGATACTATTCCTTTCTTAGATGTTCTGGTTTCTGTTAAAGAAAATAATTTTACCACATCTATCTACAGAAAAACCTTCTGATAGAAGCACTCTGCTGTCTTATACCAGCTACCTCCCACACCCATTCTGTAATAATATTCCAACTGGTCGATTTTTCAGACTACGTCGGATGTGCTCCTCTAGAGATGACTATATTGTACAAGCACGTATCAGGTCTGCTCATCCTCCACAAATTAACAAATAGGGACCTAGTTTTTCAACCACCCAATCCCATAAGAAAGGAAAGAACTATCCGTGTCTTTCTATACTCTTCACTTTTCAAATAGTTTCCATTATCCCTCATCACTGAAATGCTTCTCACACACACACTTTGCTTTTCACTGAGGACGCATTCTTAGAGACATTTCATCAGAATACTATCTACCCATAGAGAAGCTGCCTTCCCACTCAGGTCGCAATCCTTGTGACCACTGTAAAGCTTGTAATCATTCTTTATCTGTCACTACCTTCATACACCCGAACACAAAGCGACAATTCACGCTCTGATTCTCTTCTGACTGTTCTTCAAGTGGCTTAATTTACTGTTATGACCGTCGGTCGCAGACAGCTGTGACCGATTCAACTCACGTCATGTGCTGCCCTTCTCTCCTCTCCAGGCATGCTTGTGGCTGGGGCTAGTCACTACCGCCACATACCTCCAGTTTCACAAGGTTCCTCATGGCGGCCTGGACGCCGCCGCCGCCATCCATGCCGACTCCGGGCCTTCCTAGGCGCGCGTGCACGCCACCAGGCCCTCCTTTGAAGACTCAATGGCGGGAACCTCAGGGGCGTCCCAACTGATGACATCACCAGGTCAGGGTTCTTAAGCACTGCCTTCGCCCCTTGCTAGCTGACTTGGCAACGAGTTCCTTTGCTACTGGTGCTTGCTCCTGTCTCCTCGGACCCATGGTTCCTGTCTCGGATCTACCTGCGACTCTGGACTCTGGCTCGGGTACCCGCTCCTCGGGGGCCTGCTTGTGCTCCAGTTGGAGACCTTGTCTCCAGGCTTTCCCCGCTCCCCTGGCTAGCCCTGTGTGTCCGGAGGTCCTGCCTGCTGGCCTCCCTGCTCTTCGGGGTTGCTGCTTTGGAGACTCAACTCTGCGCTTCCTCGCTCCTCAGGGCAGTGCCTACGCCAGTGACTGTACTTCTCGCTTCCCGCTCCTCGGGCAGTGCCTACGTTCTACACCAGTGACTGTACCTGTGCTTCCTTGCTCCTCGGGGCAGTGCCTACGTTCTACACCAGTGACTGTACTTGCACCTCCCTGCATCTCGGGGTAGAGTCTCCGTTCCTCTACCAGAGATTCCATCGTGCCCAGCCCCGCTCCTCGGGGTTGCTTATGTCATTACTTCGGAGATTCAACTCGGGCTTCCCCGCTCCATGGGACAGCCTGCGTCATCACATCGGAGCCTCCTTCGCTATGCAGCCCCGCCCCTCGGGATTGCCTCGGCGGCATACCTCCTGAACTTCCTGCCTCGCGCTCCCCGCTCCTCGGGGTCTGCCTAGCATGTCTTTCTCAAAGGTTCCTGCTCTGGCACTTGCATCTCCAGCTCAGCCTGTATACTGTGGGTTCCATCTGAACTGGGTCACTCACTCTGCTCCTCGGGACCTCCCACAGGATTCTCTCTACAAGCTCCTGCGGGACGCCCTGTTCCTCTACACACTACTACATCTCTTGCTGCACCTGACCTCGCTTCCCGACGGTGAGGACCTGTGGGGCTGTCAACGAGTTTGACAGCCGACGCTCAATTTTGCCGGCGTCGGTTCTCAAACCCGCTGAGAGCCACAGGTTCGGAAACCGGACACCAGCAAAACTGAGCATCCAGGTTTTCAAGCCGCGGGCCCATTTAAAATTTATTTTTTTTTTTTACTTTTTTTAACTTTTGGGGCCTCCGACTTAATATCGCCATGATATTAAGTTGGAGGGTGCACAGAAAAGCAGTAAAAACTTCCCCGGCGCCGGCAGAAATTAACACCTACCTTTGGGTAGGCGCTGATTTCTGAAAGTAAAATGTGCGGCTTGGCTGCACATTTTACTTTCTGTATCGCGCGGGAATGACTAATAGGGCCATCAACATGCATTTGCAAGTTGCGGGCGCTATTAGGTTCAGGGGGTTGGACGTGCGTTTTCGACGCGTTATTACCCCTTGCTGAATAAGGGTAAAGCTAGTGCGTCGAAAATGCACGTCCAATCGTGGGTTAACAGTGCGCTCCATCGGAGCGCACTGTAATGTATCGGCCTGACATTTTGTAACACTGTAGCTGTATTCTGTTGCAACTAGAAGAATCACCTTTGGCAGCTCAATGGGCTTCTCTGTCACACTTTTGGTCTGAATTTCATTTTTTCACCACAGAACTATGCAAACCTTTCATCCATGGGGGTGATTTTTCAAGATTTCTGCTTCAATGTGAACAATGTTGGATACGTAGGTTACAAACACTTTCCCCATCAGGCTTGAATCAAGAAATGGATTGGAGTGTTTTTCTGTATCTCTAGTTGGTCCTGTAACTTGACCTTACTATGTTACCTCATACTGTTCTCTCCCATTGGATATGTCCTGGCATGTAACCTTAGGATTGGTCCATGTGATCAATGACATTTTGCACCAATTTTGTATTTATATTAGTTCGGTCTTCTCTACTCTTTAAAGCCCTTTGCTGTTCCTCTTTCACCAAAATCTTAAGCCTATGCTGTTTGCAACCAAGGTAAGAGGAATGTATTTCCTTGCTGTCCTAGGCTTTGTCTTTTATTTCTCTTAGGCATACCTCAGACTGGTTTTACTGATTGCGAACTTGGAATTGGTATTTGGGTTCTAAGCGAAGGAGACACTGGTGATAGTAGTAGATTCTTGTTACCACAATTGTAGAAATCAGAACTAACAATGGCTCCTGGTTGGATTCTAGCTTTGGCATAACATACTGAGGAGCTGAGACAGGAGCAGGCCTTTTATAGGGAGTGAAGTCAGCTCTTGGATTTTTGTCTCTGCCTCCATCTGCTGGCCAGGCAGCACACCCCACCTGTATGGACTGGTCTGCTAGGACTATAGGAAAGGAAATTTAACGGGTAAGTATAAATTTCACCTTGTGTACCGTGGGACTTATCCCACCAAAGGTTACATAAATTGGAGCCCAAAGAATGTGGGGCTTGAGGACAGTATTAAAATGTAATTTTGTGAGGAGACCAAGATGGCCGCCGTAGCAGCAGCTCTCAGATTGCCGAACATTTTCTGGCATTTCTTAAAAGATTTTTCTTTTTCTCTTTTCCTGACTGGATATAATACCACATACAAAAAGAAAAGCCCGTTGAAGAAAGGGATTGCCTGCTTCCGAAACGGACATTCGGCAGCCGAGTATAGAGGCTGCTTTTGCTAAGACGCATCGATGAACCCTGGAGGCGGAGTCGCTGGGGCTGGTAAGGAGCAATTACTGAGCCCCTTGACCCTTGAAACAACTTTGAGCCCGGGGGCTCCAACAACACCGGACCCTGCACTGGGGAGAAAAGAAGAATTAATTTCTGAAAGAAAACTTATATTGGACTATCCATTTACTCCTGGATTCCAGAGAAGAGCAGAGGGACTGTCTGTCTCTTCGGAGAACCCGGATATATCGGGTTCCAGGAACCAAGGTGAAAAAGCAATACAATGCTTGGAACAACGAGGAGAAGGATCAATGGAGGTAGGAATTGAGAATGGAAATTTCTTGGTGACTTGCTCTACTCCTACTTTAGCATCTTGCCTGGAAGAAATTAGGAACATATTGATCTCAATGCAAAAGTCTATCAATACCTTGATTGTAACGGTACAAGAGGCAATTATGAAATCACAAAAAAATCGAGGAGAAGACAGATAATATGGAAAAGTGCATTAATGTGATGGAAGGAAAAGTGAAAGATATGGAAAAGACCAAGTAAATGTAATTACATCTGAGAAGATGCATGAGAATAAATTGGAAACATTTGAAAATCAAATGAAGAGGGCAAATTTAAGAATATTAAATTTCCCCAAAACAAGGATGATGTCACCGGAGGATCTTTTCAAAAGCTATTTGCGTAATATCTTAAAATATTCAGAAGATACTCTCCCGTTATTATCAAGGGTTTACTATTTGCCTCAACGTTTGTCAACTGAAAATAACATCAATCAACAAGCAAGTCAGCAAGATATAAATACAGAATTAAACCTGACTGAATTTTTGGAGAAATCCTTTGAGTCAGATATAAATGCAAGATCAACACTTTTGTTCCAATTTTCATGTATAACAGAAAGAGATAATGTGTTAAGATCTTATTTCAGATTTCAAAAGCTGAAATTTTATGGATATCCGGGACAAATATTTCGGGATATCGCAAAAATTACTCAGCTGAAAAGGAAAAAGTTTCTTGTAATGAGGGAAGAGGCTATTGAACGTGGAGCAACATTTATCTTACACTTTCCCTGTAGGTGTATATTATTCTTTAAGGATTCTAAATATGTCTTTAATGAACCTGAGCAACTACGGTTGTATTTAGATTCACATTCTCAATCCTAGGAAACTCCGTATATCAGTTGGATTTAGAAATGTCAGGCATAACTCACAGCACGGATTACATTTTTATTAGTCATTTCCTAGAAGAATTGCTCCTGTTTCTTATTGGTCTCCCTCAGATTTCCTAAGATTTATTCAATATGGGGTAGTTTTTATAAATTTGCGCGAGCGCACCAGGCACGAACAAAAGTACGCTGGATTTTATAAAATACGCGCGTAGCCTATAAAATCTGGGGTCGGCACGCGCAAGGGGGTGCACATTTGTGCAACTTGCACGTGCCGAGCTCGGCGCGCGCTGCCTGTTCCCTCCGAGGCTGCTCCAAAATCAGAGCGGCCTCGGAGGGAACTTTCTTTCCATCCCCCGCACCTTCCCCTCCCTTCCCCTACCTAACCCACCCCCTCAGCCCTATCTAAAACCCCCCCATCTTTGTTGGCAGATTTACGCCTGCTGACAGTAGGCATAAATCTGCGCGCGCCAGCGGGCTGCTGGCGCGCCATTACCCGACCCAGGGGCTGGTCCAGAGGCCTCGACCACGCTCCCGGGCTGGCGCCACACCCCCGGTCCTGCCCCAAACCGCCCCTGACCCCGGACACGCCCCCAGGACCCACCCCCTCCCCGCCCCTTTTACGAAGCCCCGGGACTAATGCGCATCCCGCCGGCGGCCTATGCAAAATAGGCGTGCCGGCGCGCAGGGCTTTTAAAATCTAGCCCTATGAGTATAGACCAAATCATGAAAATTCTTTTGTATATCTTGAGTGGTATTATAATTTGTTTTGACTTGGAGTACACATATTGTAATTTGATTTCTTGTAATAATTGTTTGAAATTCAATAAAATATAAATTAAAAAAAAAATAATAAAATTAAATGTAATTTTGTGTTCCAGACGAGAAAATGTGGATTTCGGCATATGTACAATGTACTTACAAGTGAAGGGAAAATAACTGCAATGATTACCTAAAATGGCTTTTGTTCCCATGCTTGGGCATCGGCGGGAAAGGAAGCGTGCCAAAAGAAGAAACTCATACGACATATGCGCCTAATGTCAGTACTGTATAAGCTATTTGAACATTTAATAGCTCACGGTCTGTGAATCTTGTCAATAAACCAACATTGTTCAAGCAGGAGGTCAGCGGATCTATGTTTGACCCAAACCAACCTCACTGCTAAAAACTGAAAAAAAATTTTAAAGAGACGGAGGGCAGGTTTCATATATATGAGTTTCAAACCCCAGCCAGGGTGTGCTCAATCTTGTACATATAATCATAAACCAAGGCCACCACCGTCCAAAATTTTTATATTCTACTTTTTTTGAAAATTATCAAAACACAGATGACTTGGCAAAATGTGTTAAAAAAGTCCCGACTTATCTGATGATGAAAAGCCCGACGTAGCCACGTTTCTGGTCTGAACAGACCTTTCTTCAGGGGATGTTATCCTGTGTACATAGTAGCCGGTGAATCAAAAGTCTTCTGTGGAAAATCTTCTGTGGAAAATCTTCTGTGGAAAATCAATCATTTCTTCAAACAGACGCCATGAATGCGTTCGCTGAACGCATTCATGGCGTCTGTTTGAAGAAATGATTGATTTTCCACAGAAGACTTTTGATTCACCGGCTACTATGTACACAGGATAACATCCCCTGAAGAAAGGTCTGTTCAGACCAGAAACGTGGCTACGTCGGGCTTTTCATCATCAGATAAGTCGGGACTTTTTTAACACATTTCGCCAAGTCATCTGTGTTTTGATAATTTTCAAAAAAAGTAGAATATAAAAATTTTTTCACATTTGGACACGAAGATTCAATTTGAATTGGTTGCACAGAGCGTTCTAAAAAAATTGGACGGTGGTGGCCTTGGTTTATGATTATATGTACAAGATTGAGCACACCCTGGCTGGGGTTTGAAACTCATATATATGAAACCTGCCCTCCGTCTCTTTAAAAATTTTTTTCAGTTTTTAGCAGTGAGGTTGGTTTGGGTCAAACATAGATCCGCTGACCTCCTGCTTGAACAATGTTGGTTTATTGACAAGATTCACAGACCGTGAGCTATTAAATGTTCAAATATCTTATGAAAAATAATCAAAAAAAGGGGGTTTTTTGAATGTGAATTAGATTACATAGTGTGATTCCCCCAAAAATTGTTTTGGGTGCTTTTTGATATTTAGTACTGTATAAGCGACATACAGCAAATAAATCACTATAAAAGCACGGGACATCATCCTCAACACAAGGGACGGTGTGCAGAGGCATGTGCGTGAAGTGGATCAAGGGCGTAGGCCGCAATTCTCTATCTCATTGAGTCTGCAACTGAAGTTAGCGATCGCTGTTTACCCCGTAAGCAATTATTTATTAAAATTTTACCGGGCGTTCTGATACGATTCACTCTGGGCGAAGTGGTGAGAAAAGAAAATTTCAACGACATTTTCGTCAGGTGCAATGACAGACAAATGTACCTCTAAGCCATCTGGCTCCGGTGAGAGTAGCCATGATACGGCACCTGAAGAGCTTTACGCAATGCAAACCCTGGGAGGACAGCGGGTAAGTGAGATGATGGCACCCATCTGTGGTCAGGGGCATGTTTTCGGCCTCATGGAAGTGGTGTGGCCGGTACAGTATTTGGCAGGCTTCCGGATGTTGTTCACCGGAACGGGTGCAATTCTCGCTGTTGAGTGTGCGGACTGCTGAGCGTGCCAGTGGCCAGAGCAAGTGTTCACGCACTGCTGTTACTGTAAGGGTCCCCTATTCCAAGATGTAGTGTGGGACACAGTATCACAGTCGGCTGGCAGGGAGAGCCATTGGCTACAAGCTCTTTCCGAAGGATGGCTATTCATCTCTCTGGTGGGGTCCGATGAAAAAGCTGGAAGGAAAAAAACATCCATGGCCGAGAAGCCACCTTCCCCTACTGTGTCAATCAGTCCCACAGCATCGGGCACAGTGCATCTTTACATTCTTCCAGTTGCCTTTGTGGTCTCTCCTTGCAACTCCCTACTGAAGAGAGTGACAGTGGAGACTTCCTTCAGGAGGCTGTTGGACTTGAAGGCCGTAATTCCTGTTCCCAAATTCCAAGAAAATACGAGCCTCTATTCCATTTCCTTTGTTGTACAAAAAAGGAAGGATCCTCGTGGCCCATTCTAGATCTCAAAGAATTCAATCATCATTTGCAGGTGACTCATTTCCATATGGAAACCCTGCACTCCGTAATAATGAGTGCAATCAGGGGCATTCTCCTGGCTCTAGAACTAATGGAGTCATTTCTACATCTTCCCATTCACCGGGAACATCAACAGTTCCTGAGGTTTTCATTCTGGGAGGTCCTTTTCAGGTTCAGGTCCTGCCCTTCTGGCTGGCCACTGTGCCCAGGACCTTCTCCAAGGTGACAGCGGCATCCTTCCCACAGGGGTGGCATCTTTAGTCCCTGTACCTGGATGACTCGTTGATTCAGGCCAAAAGTGCCGAAGAGAGTCACCTGGCTTCTCGCGAGGTAGTCTCATTGCTGCCAGAGCTAGGCTGGGTGGTGGACTTGGCCAACACTGGAGTATCTTGGCATCCATGTCATTTCTAGCAGGGCTGTGTGTTTCAGCCAGGGAGTCACGTTCAGGAGTTCATTGCTTCAGTTCAAACCCTTAGAAGGTCTATTCACCCAACAGTGTGACCTTATCTACAGGTCCTGCTTTTGATGGCAGGGTTTCCCCTGGGCGAGGGCACCCATGTGGCTTCTTCAGCACACATTACTTCCCAGCATGGTCCACAGTCTCAGGACCTCATGGTGAGGCTTCACTTGCCATTAGAGGTGAGCGAGGGAAAGCCATCCAAGTGCCCAAAAGTGTTGATGTATGAAGGAGTACCGATCTATAATTTATTTTTTTTTGTATCTTGGACAGCTCTCTTATGTAAAAATATCCCCAGATACTTAAAAGAATCCTGGGCCTAACTGAAAGGAAAACGATTCCCGCACATAGCTTTCACTTCCTCTGTCATTGGTAAAGCGTCTGTCTTGTCCAGGTTGATTTTAACCCCAGCTAAAGCTCTATATGTCTGAAACTCATCTAACAAAGTGAGGACATCCACAATATGGACTAAAACATCATTGGCAAACGCCGAAAGCTTAAACACGGGCGCAGCCCCTTTTCCTAGAGCTACACCCGTTATGGCCTCATTGTTCTTAATCATTTTCAGCAAAGGTTCTAAAGTAAGAAGAAATAATAGTGGGGATAGTGGGCACCCTTGCCGGGTGCCCCTCTTACGTTCAAAACTCTCTGACTGAGCCCCATTTACCAAAATGACTGCGTTTGGTTTACTATAAAGCACCTTCAGCACTGCACTAGAATAGCCTTCTATGCCTTCTGCCTTAAGCATAGATTCAATCAAATGCCTTCTCGGCGTCAAAACTAAGAAGAAGAGAGGGCAAACTGCCTTCTGTACTATTCCCCATGGAGGATTAGTAGACACCGAGTTCTTTTTACAAATCCTATTGGGCTTCATCAGTCAGGTCCGGTATGCATCTAAATAGCCTATTCGCCATTGTTTTTGCTAATAATTTGATTTCAGAATTTAGAAGTGAAATAGGATGATATGGCCCAGGTAATAACGGATCGCGTCCTTGTTTATGTAAGACTGTTATAGAAAGAATGCAAAAACCCAGGGATTTAGTGTGGTGCTGAGAAAACTCTGGGGTCTCACATATATAGCGGTTGAGACTCCAACTCAAGCAGGTACCGTTCTTGCTCTACTTTTGCAAATATGTGCCTGTGATATCGTGCTACGGTGTTTAAACTTTCAATTTTTTTAAATTGTTCTTTTCTTCAAAGCCACAACGTTGCATTCGCACAATTGTGTGCTAAGTCTAGAAATGACTGCAATTTTCTATTCCAAGTCGTCAACTCTCCTGCATGAAACAATGCAACACATCTTATATGTTACGCCAATAATACTTCCAACTTATCTTCGTGCTGTCCAAAGGTAATAGAATCCCATCCCCCCCATTAATTGAAAGAATTCCCAGGAAAACCCGTCAGGACCTGGTGTCTTCAAAAGCTAGGTTTGTTGGATTACTTGCTGAATATCTTCTAGCTGAATTGGGGCATTTATCTCTTCCCTTTGGGAATCCTGAAACTTCGGCAGGTCAGTCTTCTTTAAATACTCCTATTTTTCTTTCACTAATATGTTTGTTTGGTCGAGTTTTTGATCTCTCCTGAGTCTCCTTTCAATGCCCTGACATACCTCTGGCCACCCCAGGGTTTTCTTAGGTTTGCTGACACCCTTCCTGATTTACTACCATATTGACAGAATATCACTTTATAATATAACAACGACTCCTGGGTCCACTTATGTAAAAGGGAATTAAGTGTGGTCTGAATCTCCAGAAACCTAATTTTGTTACCAGGTGTTGCCTGAGATTCATATGCACTTTTTACCCTTTTTAATTGGTTCTCCAAAAGTAGCTCTCCCTTAGACAGGGCTTTAATCTGAGCAGCAACATAAAGATATAATTTCCCCTTGTAGGACTGCCTTAGCCATTTCCCTATGAGCCTTGTTGTCCTATGATATGTTCCTTAAATCTAAGATCTTTATACAAATATCTAGGAAACCTCCACAGAATACTTGTTTCAGCTGGACGAAAACCCCTCTAAATCAAGCCACACCACAGCATGGTCAGAAATCTCCAGTGGCCCAATTCCGACCCGTGTAACTTTCGAGAAAGTGGGGCCGTCAGTCAGCAAGTAATCTCTGCGGGAATAGGATCCGTGTGCCCTGGAAATGCGTGTATACTCTCTATCCCCAGGATGTAATGTATGCCACACATCCGCCAAGTCGAGGTTATTGCAGACATAAGAAACTCCTTTTATGGGACGGTCCCCCATCATTCCTTTTCCTGAGGATCTGTCTCGTTTGGGTCATGCTCGCAATTAAAATCCGCGCCCCCCCCCCCATCAGTCTAGAACCTTGGACTTTATTTACTATTAACTCCACTAGGTTTGTGAAAAAGGAATGTTGATATAGATTTGGACCATAGACATTACATAAGGTCACGGACTGACCGAACAGCGTACCCGTTGCCATCCGAGTCAGCTATCTGTTGATTCAGTTGGAAAGCAACTTGTTTCCCAATTAGAATGGCTACACCAGCCTTCTTAGACGGAGACTGGGACCTTGTCGGAGTTTCTTATGTTCCTTTTCATCCAAGTGGGGTTCTTGCAGCATATCTATTTGCACTTTCTGTGTACACAAAGTTTGCAATACCTTAGAACGTTTATACACCGAGCCTAGCCCGGAGACATTCCAAGTAGCCATTCTAATTAGAGACCTCTGCATTCCACTAATCACCCAAAATCTGCATGCGACCCTTCTTTCCATTTCCCAGTGCAAGCCTCCCAGCCTGAGCCCAGACCATTGATGGCTGTCCTTCAGGACTAATTGAATTCGATAGGACTCTTCCGAAATTATAGTTGCCTTATGCGCCCCCACATTTCTCCCTTGTATCACTCCCCTCTGCCCTTCCCCACCTAGCCCTCCTCTCCTCCCCCAAACCTGTACCCCCATCCTTTGTGTCCTATACTCTTATTCTCTCTGAACACTGTCCCCCACATGAAAGGGGGATTAGAGGTCTGCTATCGATCGTGTTTATTCCCATCTCCTATAACAATCTCCATCGATCAATTAAGACAAGATAGATAGAGAGACCCATCGCATACACAAGAAAAAAAAACTTCTCGATACAGTCCACTAGCACTTAATATCGCCATCTACAGGCCAGAAGTGGATCCGCTGTAAACAATTTGGTCCATTTCTTTCCTGGATATGTTTGCCCTGCTCCCGCAATTGCCAAGGAGTGGGTTGGTTTGTTAATCCAACACAGAGGAAGACTAACTGTTCAACAGATTGACAGATTAGGCCATCAAACTTCAACAATTACATGCTGATGACTTTTTCTGAGGTCACAAAATCTGTGAGCTGCCGCCCACAAAGTCCAATATATTCAGCTTTTCTGTTCCTCGGACAGCGCAGTTAGAAATGCTTCAGCAGCTTTCACTGATTCATAGAGTTTCACTGTATTTTTGTATTGAATCTCCCTCGCAATCAGCTGGGTACAAATTGGCGCAAAGGCCTTGCGTATTGCAGCTAGTCTTGGAAGACCATTATGGACTCTCCTTCATATTCCAATTTATGTTGTTTACGATACGCCTGTAAAATCTCCAGTTTGTGGGCTGAATTTAGTAGTTTAGCAACCACTGGACGTGGTTTTAATCTCTGCGTTGATTTTTGCCCTAAATGGTGAGCTCTTTCAGTTCTGCTTCACTCCCCGTTGCAGTGCACGTGGCAGCCATTCTTCCCGCATATCAGTGAGAGCCAAATCACTTATCTGTTCTGGGATTCCAATAAAACGTTATCTCTCCAGGATCTAGTTTCTAAATCGTCTATTTTTTGAGACTGTGAGTCCCGATCAGCCTTTAGCGATGCCACTTCTGTTTCCAAGGCCTGCATGTGATCCTCTACATAAGACATGCCGCTTGCACTTCTTGCATTTATTTATTGGATTCGGCCAGAAGCGAAAAAACCTCATCAAATTTATTATATACTTTGTCAAATTTGGATTCCAGAGCGGCTACGACTCCTGCCACCACCTTTGTGCCTCAATTTTCCACCACTTCCGGGGACAGAGGAGCACTGAGGGGAGCCGCCATTTTCTGACCCGCCGCTTTCTGTTTCTGCTTCTCGCGGTGCTGAGGTTTTGAGGCCATAAAAGGCGACGTACAGGCTCAAAAAACAGATTGTCTGGTGCACAGAGGAGTGAGAGGTATTTTCACCAAAAATTGAGATGAGTCAGCACCCGATCTGCCCTAAAACGAAGAAAATGGGAGGTAGGGATCTGGAACTAGGCAGGCACACAACCTACTCCACCATCGCGTCAAGTGACCTCTCAAGCCATATATATATATATATATAGTTACACAAACATGGGGCATCCACTTAAAATGCCAAAGTGCTCGTTAATACAATATAACAAAGTGAAAAAAATATTGAACACATGATATACCATGAAATATCTTTTTTTACAAATACATTTATTAATTTTTATCAAAACACATTTTTATTTTTCCTTCATTTTTGTTAAAGAAGTGTATAAGAAAAGCAAGTACGGATTCCTAAGTGTAGAGGTCACCATTGAAATTTGTCTGAGCAGTATTTTGTGAATTATGTTGCTGGGAAGCTTATAAGGGTTTTGCTACATCAGGTTTAAGCATGCAGCATTGTGGTGTCATTCCTTCCTTCTGAGGAAGCCGATAGAATGGCGAAACAAAGGTCCTTTGTCAAGGAAGCAAGTCTGCTTAAGAAACTAAAGGATAAAGCCAGTTGTTTCAAGAAAATAAGTTTCAATTATAAACCAGTTTGAACCACTCTACAAATCTGCATATTTATGAAGTTTTGAAAGGTGACAAAAGTATTGACTTCTCTTAGAGTGCTCTATATGTTGAGGGGAACCATATGGACATTTAAAGACAAAACAATATTTTTTTTTTGTGTTAAACAATTTTATTAAGTGCAAAAAGGAACAATACAGCAAGAAACAAAAATAAACTTCAGGTTTCAACTATACCCCAATTAATAACAACAATTCAATGTCTCCATAGCGTCCCACCCCCCTCCCTAACCCGCCCACTGTCATCCGTGTTACATTAAGTCCCGCGCTGGTGAAGCTCTCACAGTCGCCAAAGATTGATCAAAACCAGCAACAGTTAAGAATGAGACTCCTGGCCCGATGAGATAGAGCTTGTATGTAGTCAGTCCACACCTGAAGAAAGCGTTGACGTTGCTGAGGACTGGACTTAGAGACCATATTGTCCATTTGCATCATTCTATGGAGATGGATTCTCCACATCCAATATGAGGGACTGGAGGTCTCCTTCCAGTTAATCAGAATGACCTTTTTCCCCACTGCAAAAGCTTTCTGGACAAACCATCGGAGACCTGGCCTTCGAATTACGGTGTTGGGAATACAATCAAATAAAATCATGTAAGGAGATAATGAAATATTCACCGCTAACAGCCCCTTCAAATATTGCACAATCTTCCCCCAATATACTTGAATTCCCGGACATTCCCAAAAAACATGAAGGAGGGTGCCGCAGGGACAGGAGCATCGAAGGCACGACGCTGATTGCACCAGTTTCGCATAGAATGCGATTTGCGGGGTCACATATGCTCGATATATCAGTTTCAGTTGCATTTCCCTATAATACATATTACTAGTGGTCTCCATCAGTCGTTTCATACTGGCCTGAATTACCCCAATTGGAACCTGAAACCCTCCATCTCGAGTCCACCTCTCCGCAGGGCCGGTGCAAGGGTATTAGGCGCCCTAGGCGAAACGTCAGCTATGCCGCCCCCCCCCCCCCCCGCCTCCACACACAATTAACTTACATTGTGCATTAATGAAAATAACGAAGTCTGTATTTATAACAGAACACTTATTTGACATTTTTATGCCATGTAAACCATTGAGATGATTTGTCTTATCGACGGTATAGAAACTCTTTTATAAATAAATAAAAATAAATAAAATAAACATAAACCAAAGCTATACTTGTTGCTCAAACAAAAAAAGCAGACACATCACATAATATTAAATAATTAAAATTGCAGTCAATCAAGAAAAATAAACTTAAAAAGCCATCTTTACTTACCCCCTCCAGCAGCTCTCCTACTCCTCTTCCATGCAGGCTGCAGTACACACCAGAAGCAGCAGTAGTGGCTAAGCTCTATACTCATGGTCCTCTTCCTTAAGGCCCATGTCTCTCACACACACCATATCAGTCATGCCCCCATGACCAGTTTCTGTCTCTCACACACCAATCATCTCCCAAACAGTCTTTGACAAACACACCAGTCACCTTCCTGAACAGTTTCTCTCATGCCATACACACACACAGGCTTCCCACTCCCGTGTTCCACTTACATATATGGGCTTCTCACTCTCATAATCACTTTCTCTTTCTCACACACACTCACCAGTCTCTCACTCCCATGCTTGTTCTCTCCACATGCACAGGCTTCTCATTCCCATAATCACTTTCTTTCTCTCACACACATACACAAACACACACACCAGTCACCTGATCTCTCTCATGCATACACACACACAGGCTTCCCACTCCCATGTTCTCTTTCAGATATACAGGCTTCTCACTGCCATGCTGTATCTCACACACTCCCAGCTTTCTCACTCCCATGCTCACTCTTCACATGCACAGGCTTCTCATTCCCATAATCACTTTCTTTCTCTCTCTCACATACACACAAACACACACCAGTCACCTGTTCTGTCTTACATATACAGGCTTCTCCCTCCCATGCTGTGTCTCACACACACCCAGGTTCTCACTCCCATGCTCACTCTTCACATGCACAGGCTTCTCATTCCTATAATCACTTTCTTTCTCTCTCTTACATACACACAAACACACACCAGTCACCTGTTCTGTCTTACATATACAGGCTTCTCCCTCCCATGCTGTGTCTCACACACACCCAGGTTCTCACTCCCATGCTCACTCTCTTCACATGCACAGACTTCTCATTCCCATAATCACTTTCTCTCTGTTACACACACACACACACACACACACACACACACACACACACACCAGTCTCTCTCTCATTTCCATGCTCGCTCTCCAGGTGCACAGGCTTCTCATTCCCTGAATCACATTCTCTCTCTCTCACATTCACATACACACCAGTCACATCGTCACCTTACCAACCAGTCTCTCTCTCATACATGCACACACACACAGGCTTCCCACTCCCATGCTCTCTCTCACATAATCAGGCTTCTCACTCCAATGCTTTCTTTCACATACACCCCCACAACACCAGGCTTCTTACTCCCATGCTTTCTCACATTCCCAGAGTTCTCACTTCCATGCTTTTTCTCTCTTTCACACACACACACACACACACACACACACACACACACATCCCTGACTGTCTCACACTCTCACATACACATCAGTCATCTCCTTGAGCAGTCACTTTCATTGTCTCTCACATATACACATACATCAGCTCTCTGACCAGTTTCTCTCAATCACACACACATGCTCTCGATCAAATACATTCTCTCACTTACACACAGGCTCTCAATCGCACACAGGCAGGCTGGCTGCTTCTCTCTCTCACTTCCTCTCCCCCCCCTCCCCCCCAGCACAAATGGTAGCTGCAACAGCCTCCTCCTCCAGCCCCCGCAGGCCAAGAAGGAAGAATCCCATCGGCCGCAGGAGGCTCGTGCTGCTGACTCCTTTCCCGATTACCGGCTGCTTCGATTGCTCGGGGGCCGATGCTGCTGTCGCCGCTATTTGTTTCATGCAGCACGGCTCTTTCTCCTTCCCGCGCCCCACTTCCTGTTCCGGGTCGGGGGGGGGGGGGGGGCGGGAAGAAGAAAAGGGCAGCCGCGGATACCACAGCTTTTTTTTTTTGCACCGCTGCCGTTCCTGCTGGGCTTGAACGTGCTGATAGCCCGGCGGCAACGGCAGCAGGGAAGAAAGAGCAGCGGGAGAGACCGGGAGCACGCGACACACTGGTTGAGAACCGCTGGGGGAGGTCAGATGGGTCTTTTGGGGCGGGCTGCCGGCAGCGGCTCTTTTATTTTTATCAGGGGGGCGGCGGCTTAATGCAGCTTTTTTAAATTTTACTGGGGCAGCGGCTGAGCGCGGCTCTCTTAATTTTACCGGGGCAGTGCCGCCCCCGGGAAGCTGGCGCCCTAGGCGACCGCCTAGTTCGCCTAGTGCTTCCGCCGGCCCTGCCTCTCCGACACACATTTATAAACCTCAACCGAGGTAACAGGGCTAAGCTTTTGGTAGTAGACGGACAAGGAAGTCCCTCCCGTGGTACCCAACTGGAGAAACCGCTCCAAAGCCTGCAAATGGGCTGGCTCTTTATAAATCGCCGGGATCGCTTGAAAATAATGTCGTAGCTGCAGGTAACTAAATAAGTGCGAGCCTGGCAAGCCATGCTCAGCCTGAAAATCCCCAAAGGAAAAGAGGGTCCCCGAACTGTCTATTAAATGTCCCAACATGGTAATGCCAGTCACCTGCCAATCCCGAAACACCCGAGACTGAGAGCCCGGTGTAAAATGAGGGTTCCCCCTGATTGGCAATAGGAACGCACTATAGGTCGGAATTCCCAACTTCTGCGTTAAATACCGCCAAGCGTGCCGGAGAGGTGCATTGAGCGGGTCCCTGCAAACTGACTCTGCCAAATCCCTCTTAGGGCACATGAGTACAAAAATGATGTCCAGCGGCTCCAACAGCGTTTGTTCCGCTAATCGCCCTACAAAGGTGGAGTCCCCTGATATCCAGTCTCTAACCACTCGTAGGTTTGCCGCTACTTCATAACGTTGCAGATCAGGCACCCCCATTCCCCCTTTACCCCATTTTAGTTGAAACCAGCGCAGCGGAATGCGGGCTTTTTTCCCCCTCCATAAAAATGCCCATAACATTGTGTCTAGCTTCCCCACGTCCTTCCTCGTGATATGGAGAGGAAAATTCTGCAGAACATACAACCATTTGGGCAAAATGAAGAGCTTAAATAAGTTAACACGGCCCCCCAGGGGCTCCCGCCATCTCTCCAGTCTATCCCGTGTTAAGTGTAGCAAACGGGTTATGTTGAGGGAGTATATGGAGGTCAAATCAGTGGATAGGGAGATCCCCAGGTATTGTAAAGCAGTGCCCGCCCAACGGAGGGGGAATAGTCCCGTCCACCTCTCCTTCAAAGTGGATGGGAAACCCAAGGCCTCAGATTTGTCCCAATTGATACTTAGCCCTGAGAATTCCCCGAAGTTATGAAATAATGTCAATAGAGCTGGAAGGGAGCGCTCCGGTGACGTGAGGAAAACTAGAATGTCATCCGCGAAAGCGGCATATTTAAATATCTCTCGTTTAGTCTGGGAATAAAATTGCAGGCCCCGAATATTAGGTGCTTCTTGCAACGGCAAGAGCAAGGGTTCCACCGTAAGCAAGAATAGCAAGGGGGACAATGGACAACCCTGACGGGTGCCGCGTCCTACTAACAGAGGAGGCGATAGCTCACCATTCACCAGCAAACGGGCTTGTGGAGCTGCATACAACAATTGAATTGCTTGCAAGAAAAAGCCTTGAAACCCCATTTCCTCAAGCAACTGAAACAACAGGCCCCATTCAACCCTATGAAATGCCTTTTCGGCATCTAGACTGATTACCAGAAAAGGGATATCCGTACGTTTACATAGGGCCATCGCCACTGCCACTCTCCTGATATTCGTTAGGGCATATCATCTCTTAACAAACCCTACCTGGCCCGGTTGAATCAGGGAGGGTATTATCGTACCAAGACGGTCCGAAAATTTTTGCCAGGAATTTCTGATCGACATTCAGCAGGGATATTGGTCTGTAACCTGACGGTTCCATCAGGTCTTTTCCTGGTTTTGGGATAAGTGTCACATGAGCAGTGTTACCAAACGGAGGGAAGGAACCCCTTTGTATTAAGTTTGTAAACACCAAGGGAAGAAGACCCGACAAGGGTTCCACTAAGCATTGATAGAATTCCGAACTATACCCATCTGGGCCAGGTGCTTTAAACGGTTTCGCCTGCTGAATGACTCTCCTTATCTCCTCCTCCTGAATGGGTTCATTAAGCCACCTCTGTTGAGCTACAGTGATCGAAGGGTTCTTAACCCGGGCTGAAAACTCTTCCCATTTATCTGGGGACCAACCACCCGAACAGTAAAGCTTGGCATAATATTCTTGAAAAGTGTGTAGGATATCTTTAGTGGTATTGACTATCTTTCCGCTCGCTGTGCGCAGTGCTGTCACATGTCTAGAGCCTCCCACCGAACGTACCAGGTTCGCCAACATTTTCCCTGATTTATTCCCAAATTGGTATAATTTGTACCTATAATAGAGAATGCTCTTCATCGCCCGCTGGTGCAACAAAGCATTTATCGCTGTTTGCAATGATAGATAGGCGGATCTCCCTTGTGTGGAAGGTTGCGCCAGCCAGTCCCGTCTAGCTTTCTGCAATTGGGTATTAAGGCGGAAAAGTCGTTTGTCCAATGACCTCCGCCAATGAGCTACATAGGAGATGAGGTCCCCTCGCAATACTACCTTTGCGGTGTTCCAAAATAAAATCGGATCCCCCAAATGCTGCTTGTTTAGGGTCGCAAAGTCCTCCCAGCACTCCCTGACATATGCCTGGAAGGCTGGCTCCTGCGCTAAAAAATAAGGATATTTCCATAGACGACCCTTCGGGCGGGTCAAATTTGCAGTCAGTTCGATCCAAATGGGTGCATGGTCAGAAATAAGCACATCCCCTATGCCAGCCCCAACCACCTGCAAGAAGTATGCTGCGCTCACGTATATATAGTCAATACGAGACTGAGTCGCGTGCGCTCTGGCTATATGGGAAAATCCCTTTTCGAGAGGATGGTGGATTTTCTCCAGGAATCCACCAAATGAATGGTATCCTCCAAGGATTTCAAGTATTTACTAGGTGGAACGGTAGTGTGGCCCTCGGAGATTCTGTCCCAGGCTGGGTCTCTCAAGGCATTAAAGTCTCCCCCTACCACCAGATTCTTATCCAGGTAGGGAAGAAGCACCTGGTGCAGCGAGCGATAAAAGCTTGCGGGTTGCGTATTAGGGGCATACACATTACAAATCACTATAGGGGTCTGGAAAAGTTCTGCTTCCACAATTAAGTATCTACCCTTCGGGTCTTTAATCTCTTTTATGACCTGCCAAAGGATGTTTTTCCGAACTAAAATAGCTACTCCCGCCGACTTTGAAGTCCCTGATGCAAAATGGACTTCTCCCACCCAATTTTGTCGCAGTTTTGGATGTTCGGTATCCGTGAGATGCGTTTCCTGTAAAAGGGCCACATCCGCAGACTTGTGCTTAAGGGCCTGAAGAATTTTATATCTCTTAACTGGTGTCTGTATACCACAAACATTCCAGGAGAAAAGCCTAGACCCTGTCTTAGCCATTCTCGGGAATAAATAGCTTTAACTTAACAGAGTCTTGTAACCATAAGACAGGGGAGGGCTGTCCCAGCATTAGCCCTCTCCTGAACCTCTCAGAGTCACCAGCACGGAAACCTGTGAACAAACTCACTTGAATGACCCACCCCACCCAAAAGAGCATGATCCCTAACCCTCGAAGCCTCCCCACCCTTCCCCCTCCCTTCCCCCCCCACACCCCTGAACTGCCCCTCTTCCTACCCCCCCCCCCTCTTCCCCAACCCCTTCCCCAATTGCCCACTCCATACTAACCCCATTCTGGAGATCACTACCAATGCCAGTGGCTCCCCCCCCCCCCCCACCAACCCCCCCAATCCAAGTAGTATCTTATGTCCCCTCCCCCCAGACGTCTGCGAGTGCAGTAAACAGTCTAACATACCATTATTAAGTCTAACATACCATTAGGAAGTCTAACATACCATTATTAAGTCCAACATACCATTATTAAGTCTAACATACCATTAGTAAGTCTAACATACCATTAGGAAGTCTAACATACCATTATTAAGTCTAACATACCATTAGTAAGTCTAACATACCATTATTAAGTCCAACATACCATTAGTAAGTCCAACATACCATTATTAAGTCTAACATACCATTAGTAAGTCTAACATACCATTATTAAGTCTAACATACCATTAGGAAGTCTAACATACCATTATTAAGTCTAACATACCATTATTAAGTCCAACATACCATTAGTAAGTCTAACATACCATTAGGAAGTCTAACATACCATTATTAAGTCTAACATACCATTAGTAAGTCTAACATACCATTATTAAGTCTAACATACCATTAGTAAGTCTAACATACCATTATTAAGTCCAACATACCATTAGTAAGTCTAACATACCATTATTAAGTCTAACATACCATTAGTAAGTCTAACATACCATTATTAAGTCTAACATACCATTAGGAAGTCTAACATACCATTATTAAGTCTAACATACCATTATTAAGTCCAACATACCATTAGTAAGTCTAACATACCATTAGTAAGTTTTAGCGTTTCTGACTTAACAGAAACGCTAAAACTTACTCTCCTCCCCCACATCCCCGATCCCAAAGCAATCCTGCTTACATACCTGTCCCAGTTACCCCACACCCCACTTTTAAGTTTACAAGTAACAGTCCCCGTACCGGGACTAATTTTTACTTAGGGCACTTCAAACGGCAGCAGAGGCTGATCGACTATGAGGAGCGCCACAAAACAATATTTTTAAGAATTACAATTAGTTTTGCTTAAGAATTCTAAGTATTTTTGTACACGTTTATAAGAATACTTATATAAACAAAAAATGAAGTATTCTCTACTTGTAAGAAAAGGCAAGGGACAGGTTTTTATATAATGTATTATAGTTAATCAAATTGGTTTTAAAAATATTGCAATTAAGGTCTTATACTGATACACACAGCAACATCACAGGCTACTTTAAAAAAAATAAATAAATAAATAAAAATTAATCTGTGACGTCATCACTATGCGCTCAGTGCAAAGCTCTCCCGCCTCCTGTGTGATGTCATTAGAATGTGCCCTCGGTTTAAAACTCCCCTAAGTGACGTCATCAGTATGCGCCCACTAGGAAGTGGAGCTGCTCTTTGAGTGTAACTCTGCTGAAAGTCAGATTCCGGGAAGGAGAGCAAGAGGCAAACACTCAGCTCTTCCCCAGGCCGAGAAAGAGCCTCCCCAATTAATTTCTGCAAAAGCAGAGCGGGAAATGCCTGCAGGAGCTTCTGCTCAGGTAGGAGACTGCCCCCGGCTTCCTGCCCTCTCTACAAATACTAAAAACATAAAAAAATGCCAGGCTGGGTCAGAACAGTGGTCCATCGAGCCCAGCATCCTGTCTCCAGCAGTGGCCTCGGAGTCACCAGATGCGAATCAGAGTTCATTTAAGTGCTCCTTGTAGATCTGTAAAACTTTGAAGCCACGTGACCCCCTCCCAGTTTCTCATATCTGTTTATGTCCTTGTCTTCCAGGAATGCTCTGTGCTATACCGTGAAAAGATTTGGTGACAGTAGATTCCACAGTTTAGATACCCCTTGACTAAAAAAAATGTTTTCTTGTGTGCATCTTGAAATTGCTAGTATGCAATTTCATTGGATGCCTCATGGTTCTAGTATTTTGGACAGGGTAAACAACTGCTTGTTTGTGGTTTGTTTTCCATTCATGATTTTGTAGACTTCTATCATGTACCATCTCAATCTTTTCTTTTTCAAGCTAAAATGCCCCAGAGAGCAGGAGATGATCTTCCTACAATAATCGGGTTTTCCTTATTATTTAGATCATAAGAATGGCCAATCTGAGTCAGAGCAGATTATTAGGGACTTGTCAGCAGAGTTGCCAAGGTGCAACAAATTTTAAGGAGGAGATTTTCAGCTCATGGTCACCCTCCTCCACACTAAATGTCAATTTATGATATTGGTAGATAGATATATAGCTCCCTTTCTTGATACCAGTGGACCCCGGCAGTGTACAGTATATTGGTAGTTTGGATTTTTTTCTCTCAACATGCATCACTTTGCAATTCTCAATATTATATTCCATGCCCATATTCCCAGTTTTTCTAGAACCTCCTGCAGTTCTACAAAGTCAGCTTGTGTTTAACTACTCTGCATAGTTTGGTGTCACCTATGAATTTCACAAACTCACTCATTATCACATCTTCTAGATCATTTATAAACAAACTGAATAATTCTGGACCTAGTAGTGATCCTTGGGGCACTTCTCAAGTTCCTGTCTCCAGTTAGAGAACTCGCAACCTCCTTTCCTTTAAACACTTAATGATCCATGAATATATGTTTCTCTCATGAGGTATTTTGTCAAATGCCTTTTTATTCACCAGCATCGATGTGCATAGTGACCATTTCACTTGCCCTCCCAAAATTCATGCTGTTTATTCCTAATTTTCCCATTTCTTTCTGTGTTCTTAGCAATTTTGTTCTTGATAATTGTTTCCACTATCTTACCTGATATTGATGTCAGGCTTGCAAGTCAATAATTACCTGGTTCCCCCCTGGAGTCCTTTTTAAAAATCAGTCACACTCAGTCCTCTGGTGTAGTAGTTGTTGTTAATGACAGATTGCAAATCATTGTAAGTGTATCTGTAACTTTTAGTGAAGACCAATTCAATGAAATCATTTGGTTTATCTGCGATGGCCTTATCTTTGATAACCTCCATAACCCTTGATTATCCAGAGGGCTGACTGCTTTTCTTGCTGCTCTCTTTTGCTATTCTGGAAGAAAAACTATTATTATTATCTCTTGCCTCCCTGGTGAGCTACCTCTCAAAATCCCTTTTGTCCTACCTTATCCATGTTTTACTTCTCACCTGGCATTGTTTGTGCTTCCTTCTGTTTTCATCCCTTTGGTTTCTTTTCCATTTTTAAAAGGAATCTTTTCTGGCTGTAATAGCCTTGCTCACCTCAGTATTTAGTCATGTTGTAACCATTTGGTACTTTTCCTCTTTTTTGATGCATGGGCTGCATTTCAACTGGGCTTCCAATATTATCCCATGCTTCGTGCACACCTTTAACCCTTCTGTTGGTTCTCAGTTTCCTTCTAATCAGCTTCCTCGTTCTTTCATACTCTCTCTTCTTGAAATTAAGGTAAACCACTTCAGTTTTGTACTGGACTTTTATTGCAGTATATATTTCAAATTCAGTCATGTTGTGGGCTCTGGGACTGACTACCTCAAGGAGCAGTCGTTCACAGTATCCTAGAATTTCACCTCTCTTGTGTGACCAGAAGAGACTTTCACCCAATTGATGGTCGGGTAATTAATGTCCTCCATTATTATTGTGTCCCCATGTTGCCAGCTTGTTTGATGTCAGCATACATTTCCTCATCTGTTTCCACCATCAGTAGATACCCCCACTACTACACTACAGCTTTCTAACCTTTGGCACTGCAGAGTCAGTTCTGACTTTTATAGGACACCAAGCAGACCCTCCTGAGTGTAAGGAGAGAGATCAGGAGTCCCACAAAGTGAGATTTTGTGTCCCAGGTTCTGTGTGTAACTGGTTTTAGTTGCTGTAATCCTGCTTTAGGACTGTGTGGTGTGGGAGTATGAATTATATCCACCCAGAAACTCCTCCCCCTGCCCTTTTCAGCCCCAGAGCTGCGAAGTCTCCTGATGCAGAAGGTGCTGAGTGTTTCTGGTTTGTGTTTCAGGTCCCAGTAACCTTTGAGGACATCACCATTTATTTCTCCAAGGAGGAGTGGAAATATTTAACAGAATGGCAGAAGGAGCTTTATTGCGATGTGATGAAGGAGAATTATCAGACTCTTGGCTCACTGGGTAAAGGGATATTTGTATTACGTTATTTTTGGGAGGCAAGGAATAGAATATTATTTCATTATAAACTGAATACAAGTTTATAATAAACAAAGCCTTTATCCATTATATTTCTTGAAATAAAAGCTTGAGAGAGAAAAGAATGGATGACATCAATGACAAGAGAGAGCAGAGGGGGCAGGGAGAGAGAAGGAGACAGCCCAGGGGATGGGATAGAGATAGGGGACAGGTCAGAATTACTGAAAGGTGTGGAGGAGGATTTCCGATCATGCTGCGAGCTCGGTGGCAGCAGCTTAGCTCAGCTCCCATCACAGAAGTGCAGTTCTTTCATTCAAACTTGTTTATTAAAATTTCAAGCAAAACAATCCGATATAACAGGAAGCTGACCCCCCCGGTACAAGACAGGCAAACAGTACATCTGATAACAATCTTGAATCAGAAAAGAGCAGCACAGGGCCCCATATCCTTTTACAACTCAAAGCCGTGCCCTTCTTACCAGCCCAAAGCAGGTTCATATTTAGAAGATTTGCTCTCAGTATTTCACTCAAATTACAAACTAAAACTGGATTATCTTTCCAATGTGCAAGAAGTACTGTTTTTTCAATAAATCAAAATAAGACTGCCGTTGGACCGATGTCAAATACTAAAGACACACCTAAGTGCTCAGATCAGGAGCTAAACTCAAAAAGCAGGAAAGTCTGCATCTGCAAGTAGGCCGAGGCACGCAGATAAGAACATAAGAACATAAGAACATGCCATACTGGGTCAGACCAAGGGTCCATCAAGCCCAGCATCCTGTTTCCAACAGTGGCCAATCCAGGCCATAAGAACCTGGCAAGTACCCAAAAACTAAGTCTATTCCATGCTACTGATGCCAGTAATAGCAGTGGCTATTCTCTAAGTCAACTTAATTAATAGCAGGTAATGGACTTCTCCTCCAAGAACTTATCCAATCCTTTTTTAAACCCAGCTACACTAACTGCACTAACCACATCCTCTGGCAACAAAATTCCAGAGTTTAATTGTGCGTTGAGTAAAAAAGAACTTTCTCCGATTAGTTTTAAATGTGCCCCATGCTAACTTCATGGAGTGCCCCCTAGTCCTTCTATTATCTGAAAGAGTAAATAACCGATTCACATCTACCCGTTCTAGACCTCTCTTGATTTTAAACACCTCTATCATATCCCCCCTCAGCCGTCTCTTCTCCAAGCTGAAAAGTCCTAACCTCTTCAGTCTTTCCTCATAGGGGAGTTGTTCCATCCCCTTATCATTTTGGTCAGCCTCGGAAGATGATACTGGGGCCGAGCTGTAGGAGGCCGGAGAGAACATGCCCTGCATCCGCGCTATAAGGGAGAAGTTCTTCGATACAATTTCATTAAATCGGACTCTCGCCTGGCATCAACAGTGGAGAAAGTGGCGCAGTGGGGAGATTCTGCAGGATAACACTTTTAAGACTGAGGAACATGGGAAGAGACTTACAGATCTGGAGCTCTCTCTCACCTCTGCCACTGCCCAAATTGATAAATTTGTAAGAACCTCAAAAATCACTCCTGCCGCGCTAATATTCGGTTACTCGGGGTGCGAGAAAAGGTGAAGGGGAGTGATGCTGGTCAATTCTTTTTAAAATGGCTGCCTTAGATACTAAACCTTGAATGTGCAAAAGGTGCAGTGAGGATTAATTGCATCGCGCCTTAGCACCGGTCCCCAGCCCGGGTGGTGGTTCTTATTCTCTCATTGGTAAACCGCATTATTGTAGTGCTAAGTGGACGATTCTGAATGCTGCACATCGGTGCAGGATCTCTCATGCCAAGGCAATCGCATCATCATTTTCCAAGACTTCTCCGCTGAAGTGTAACGTAAGGACAGGCCTTTGCAAATGTTAAAAAAAAATAGCTGTGTGACACCAGCAAGATTAGGCTGACGGTTGACGGGGAACCTGTCATCCTTGACACAGTCTAGGCCACTGAAAAATGGCTGCAGGAGAGGTAGGAACGCCGTGCGGCTGAGGTGAGACCGAAGGGGTGTGTCTGAGCTGTGGCGCAGTGGCATTCCTGGGAGCGGCGGCCGAAGGGGGTTTGCGGCATGTGAGTGGAGGTTTCAGAGCACGGGGCCTACTTGGACTACGACAGTTCTCCTTGGTGCTGATTCTTTTTTTGTCCTTTTTGCTATGTTTTCTGCCACAGGCTGATGGAGCGCTGTATTCATTCAGGGCACCAGCTTTCAGTAAGTCAGTCTGGGCACTGTTAGTGGCAGCGGTTTTTGACCCAGAAGAGTTGTGATTCTCGGGCTGCCTCGCTGTGTGGTGCTCTCGCTGATTTTCTGCGCAGTGGCTGGATGTCTTTTCGTTAATAGGAGTTGCAAATGAAGAACAATCTGCTGCAGCTCGAGACTCTTAGAGTCACGGCATATTTGATTTTTCCTGCACGTGTACCCTGAATTTAGCTTTACATACTATTTTTGTTGTTGGTTATATTGCAGTGCTGTTTGTTATAATTATGTGCATGCCATGCTGTTACATGTTTTACCTATTAGAGTTATGGGGTAAGATTGTAAGTGGATTAGGGTTTGCAGATGGAGAGTTGCAGGATCTCACAGAGTTTTCGGAGTGGTTTGGGGGTAGGTAGTGTTTTAGCATTAAGGGTGGGGGGATTAGGCTGGGTTCTTAGGAGGTTAGGATTAACATAAAAACATAAGATATGCCATATTTGGACAGACTAAGGGTCCATCAAGCACAGCATCCTGTTTCCAACAGTGGCCAATCCAAGTCACAAGTACCCAGATATTAAATAGATCCCAGGCTACTGATGCCGGCAACAGGCAGTGTTGATTAATAGTAGTTTATAGATTTCTCCTCCAGGAACTTGTCCAAACCATTTTTCAACCCAGCTACACTAACTTCCTTAACCGCACCCTCTGGCAATGAATTCCAGAGCTTAATTATTCATTGAGTGAAAAATAATTTTCTCTAATTTGTTTTTAATGTGCTACTTGCTAACTTCATGGAATACCCCCTAGTCCTTGTATTATCTGAAAGAGTAACTAACCGATTCACATTTACCCGTTCAAGTCCTTTCATGATTTTTTAGATCTCTGTCATATTCCCCCATGACTTTTTAATTTCCTAAGAAGTTTTTCATGAGGGACTTTGTCAAATGCGTTCTGGAAATCCAGATTCACTACATCAACTGCTCACCTTTATCCACATGTTTATTTACACCCTCAAAAACTTGTAGCAAATTTGTGAGGGAAGACTTCCCTTGGCTAAATCCATGTTAGCTTTTGTCATATTAATCTATGCTTATCTATATATTCAGCAGTTTTCTTCTTTATGATAGCTTTTGCCATTCTGCCTGGCACAGACGTCAGACTCACTGGTCTGTAGTTTCCTGGATCACCTCTTGATCCCTTTTTAAATATTGGGGTTACATTGGCAACCCTCCAGTCTGCAGGTACTATGGATGATGTTACTGATAGTTTACAAATTTCCAATAGCAGGTCCTCAATTTAATTTTCTCAGTTTTTTCAGCACTCTGGGATGTATACCATCTAGTCCAGGTGATTTGCTACTCTTCATTTTGTCAATTTGGCCTGGAACATCTGAGATTTGTTTCAGCTCTTTGAATATCATTTCTGGCATGGATATAACTCTATATAATAAACCAATACTCAAAATCACCACAAAAATACAGGTGTAACCTAAACATCAATATATAAATCAGTAGAGGAGGACCGGAAGGCTGATCTGCATACTGCTCCCAGCATCCCCCGGGAGAGGAGTCCAGAGGTCACCGCAAGCGATCCAGGGATTGACTTCCACAGCCCCAGCTTCCAGAGGACCCGCATGGTTTGCAGTAGAGGAGGACCGGAAGGCTCATCTGCATACTGCTCCCAGCATCCCCCAGGAGAGGAGTCCAGAGGTCACCGCAAGCGATCCAGGGATTGACTTCCACAGCCCCAGCTTCCAGAGAATACAGTCTTGGGTCGAGGCATCTCAGTGAGAAGTTGTCCTTCTTATGTTATGTTCTTATCTATATGTTAGAAAAGTAAAGAAAAGAAAAAGAAAAATGAAACCTATCTGGTTCTCAAAGGAGGTGGCTGACAAAATAAAGGCCAAAAGAACAGCGTTCAAGAAATATAAAATATCCCAAAGGGAGGAGCACAAAGAAGAATATCTGGTAGAACTGAGGGAGACGAAGAAATTAATCAAGACAGCAAAAAGTCAAGCAGAAGAGAGGATTGCCAAGGACGTAAAGAGAGGTGACAAAACATTTTTCAGATATATCAGTGAAAAGAGAAAAGTTCAAAGTGTTATAGTGAAATTGAAAGGTGGAAAGGATCAATGTGTGGAGAGAGATGAAGAAATGGCAGAAATAATTTTATTTATTTATTTCACATTTTTTCTATACCGAGCTTCATGGTTGAATACCATATCAGATCGGTTTACATCGAACGAGGGATAGAAACTTGTAACAAAAAACGGAACAATAAGTTATAATCAGAAAGAGAGCAAGAAAGTTACATTGAACAAGGACTATAAACTTGGAGGCTTTACAGCTTGGAAGTAAATAGAGTAAAAAAGGCCCGAGTAGGGCCATAACTTAAAATCAAAAGTCATAAGATAGTTTAATTGCGGAGGTATTGGATAAGAGGCATCTCACAAAGAAGGCATGGTTCCATGGCTCGTGAGTAGGATGGTAGATTATTGTGTGTCTGAAGGATCCAAGAAGGCTAGTCGGAACAGCCAAGTCTTAAGTTTTTTTTAAAAAGTTAGTAGGCATGATTCCAACCTGAGTTCTGCAGGAAGGCTATTCCAAATGTTTGGACCTGCTAGAGAAAAGGCTCGGACCCTGGTCGAAACTAGGTGAATGGTTTTGGTTGGAGGGGGTTGTAACTCTCCTTTGTGGATTTCTCTAATCGGTCTGTTGGATGTATGGAGTTTGAGGGGAAATTCAAGGTCAAGATGAAAATAGTTATGGATGGACTTGTGTATCAGGGTGAGAGATTTGTGAAGGACTCTGTAGTAGACTGGTAACCAGTGAAGGTTTCGGAGAATTGGTGTAATATGATAATAAACGAATACTTCAATTCTGTGTTCACTAAAGAGGACCCTGGAGAAGGACCATTGCTAGTTAACAAGAAACTGGAAGGGAGTGGAGTAGATGTAACTCCATTTACAGTAGAGAATGTATGGGAAGAGCTGGGGAAACTGAAAGTGGACAAAGCCATGGGGCCTGATGAGGTTCATCCCAGGATACTGAGGGAGCTCAGAGATGTGCTGGCGGGTCCGCTGTGTGACCTGTTCAATAGATCCCTAGAAACGGGAGTGGTGCCGAGTGATTGGAGAAGAGCGGTGGTGGTCCCGCTTCACAAGAGTGGGAACAGAGAAGAGGCTGGTAACTACAGACCGGTTAGCCTCACTTCGGTGGTGGCAAAATTAATGGAGTCGCTGTTGAAAGAGAGAATAGTGAACTATCTACAGTCGGGAGAATTGCTGCATGGATTCACCAGGGGAAGATCCTGTCAGACAAATCTGATTGACTTTTTTGACTGGGTAACCAAGGAATTGGATCAAGGAAGAGCGCTTGATGTCATCTACTTGCACTTCAGCAAAGCTTTTGATACGATCCTGCACAGGAGACTGGTGAATAAAATGAGAAGCTTAGGAGTGAGTGCCAAGGTGGTGGCCTGGATTGCAAACTGGTTGACGGACAGAAGACAATGTGTGATGGTAAATGGAACTCTCTCTGAAGAGAGAGCGGTTTTAAGCTGTGTACCGCAAGGATCCGTGTTGGACCGGTCCTGTTCAATATCTTTGTGAGCGACATTGCGGACAGGATAGAAGTTAAGGTTTGTCTTTTTGCGGATGACACTAAGATCTGCAACAGAGTGGACACGCCGGAAGGAGTGGAGGGAATGAGATGGGATTTAAGGAAGCTGGAAGAGTGGTCGAAGATATGGCAGCTGAGATTCAATGCCAAGAAGTGCAGAATCATGCATATGGGGAGTAGAAATCCGAATGAACTGTATTCGATGGGGGGAGAAAGGCTGATGTGCACGGAGCAGGAGAGAGACCTTGGGGTGATGGTGTCTAATGATCTGAAGTCGGCGAAACAATGTGACAAGGTGATAGCTAAAGCCAGAAGAATGCTGGGCTGCATAGAGAGAGGAATATCGAGTAAGAAAAGGGAAGTGATTATTCCCTTGTACAGGTCCTTGGTGAGGCCTCACCTGGAGTACTGTGTTCAGTTCTGGAGACCGTATCTCCAAAGAGACAGAGACAAGATGGAGGCGGTCCAGAGAAGGGCGACCAAAAGGGTGGAGGGTCTTCATCAAATGACTTATGAGGAGAGATTGAAGAATATAAATATGTATACCCTGGAGGAAAGGAGGAGCAGAGGTGATATGATACAGACTTTCAAATACTTGAAAGGTTTTAATGATCCAAAGACAATGAAAAACCTTTTCAGTCAGAAAAAAATCAACAGAACCAGAGGTCACGATTTGAAGATCCAGGGAGGAAGACTCAGAACCAATGTCAGGAAGTATTTCTTCACGGAGAGGGTGGTGGATGCCTGGAATGCCCTTCCGGAGGAAGTGGTGAAGACCAGAACTGTGAAGGACTTCAAAGGGGTGTGGGATAAACACTGTGGAACCATAAAGTCTAGAGGACGTGAATGAAGAGTGGGTGGCTCGCAGGAATGACGGCTACTGCCTGGAGATAATACCCTTATTCAATAAACATACACATGGTTACTGTGACTCCAACATCGCTCTAAGCTTCAACGGCAAGAGGAAACGTGGAAAAAGATTTGCATTCACAAAAAAAGCGGGGAGTAGCTTGCTTGTTACGGCGGTTACTACCCCAAACCAAATAAGCCTGATACTTCACTTTCAATGCATATCCAGCAGAGCTCTCTGCTTTAACGGCAGGGGAG